>NC_041402.2:125926059-126158559 GCF_900747795.2 Erpetoichthys calabaricus | reverse complement strand
TTTCAATAACATAGAAATCAATATAAACATTAACATCATTATCATATGAGAATATGAAGTAATATATAAGAAGCACATTTCATATAAATATAAATTATTAAACAGTAAAATCTTCTTCTGTAATTTGCTACCGTGGCCATTCGTTTGCCTGTCCAGGATTTTAAATCACCTGTAGCTCGCAAACCGTTTCACCTATTGACTTGAAATCTGGTACACACATAGTACGTCACGTCTACTATCCGCTTTATGGGTGATGATTGTATTACTCTTTTTATCTTTATTTTATTTTATTGTAGAATCAACTCCTATCTGCGCACAGCAGGGCAGCCGTGGGCGGATGCGTATGGTGTATTCACTCCATGTTTTCGTGCATTGCGCTGTCACTGGTATTTTGATAAAAGAATTTGAACAACATATAAGAAGTGTATAAATTATTAAACAGTAAAACATTAACATTTAAGAAGTAAAGTTACATTAAGTACTTCTGCAGTGCCTTCGGGTATACCTCATTTTTTGTTTGCCCATTACATGCTTAAATGTATACATTTTTTGGTGTACCTACCCGAGAACACGCGACATATAACCGAGCGTGGGAGAAGCATGGATTTTAAACACGCGTTGAGTTCATCTGCTGGTCTCCGTCGTGGAATAACTGGTAATGTTTGACTAAAATCTACAGCGAGTAAAACGACATTACCTCCTATTTTTTTTTTTACGATCTCTGAGATCTTGCTTTTTTCGGTTCAAGGCTTCATAAGCTCTTTTATGTTGTATGGTGTACTTATCCCAAACCATCATCTTTGAATGTTGCAAGACTTTCGCCTTGTATGTAGATCGGGGTAATTACATTCATTGCATTCCTAGTCTGAATCACAATCTGATTGTATGGGTGGTTACCTGGCACTGTAGGGTTGCCACCCGTCCTTTAAAATACGGAATCGTGCCGCATTTGAGAATGAAATTGCGCGTCCCGTTTTGAATCAATACGGGACGGGATTTGTCCCGTATTTTTTTTTTATCATTTTTTTTAAAGCAGCGTCTCATGAAAATCATCCCACACGCATTTTATGAAGATGCCTCCTTTCCTACTTTTGATTGGGTAATACTTGATGTCATCGTTAGTTTTGGTCTTTTTAGTTTTGGTCTTTTTAACTGTCCAGTGAGGAGGGCGGGTCTTTTAAGTAGAGTCTGCAAACTGTTGGCACTGAGTTGTGGCACCCGCTGCAGTATGCGTCCCTTATTTTTTTGTATTAAAAGTGGTAACCCTACCTGGCAGGTAACACTTAAGTTTGGTCATGAAGTCGTCTAAAATCCGCCACGTGCCCTCTTTTAATTGCGAGAAGCAGATATATATAGCCAAATTCTCGCGGTTCGTTGCGGCGAAGTACTGCTTTTAATTTTTTAATAAGAAAAGAAAACCTTTTTAAACGGATCGAAAATATACCAATAACAATTTGTTAAGGATCTGTTTTTTTCTGAACCTCGCTTTTTACAGCTGTCGCGCTACGGCGTGTGTTACGATTATTTGACAGTATGTAGATCGTGGTAATTACATTCATGGCATTCGTTTTCTGAATCACAATCTGACTGTATGGGTGGTTACCTGCCAGGTAACGCTTGTGGTTGGTCAGGAAGTCGCCTTACATCCGCCACGTGCCCTCTTTCTGTTTCCAGAAGCTGATCATAGAATGGTTTTACTAGTTTACTTTCAAATAATGCAAAGAGTATGCGACACGTGTTTCTCCCTAATTCTGGGCTCATCAGGCATACACACTCACTGCATCCCCTCTCGTGAATCGAATCTCTATCGTCAGCGCCAGAGTTGAAGCCCCTAACGTTGCTGTCAGCAAGTCGGCTAACATCCGCCATGTGCCGTCTTTCAGTTGCGAGAAGCAGATCATAGAATGGTTGAAACTGTTGCCCCTAACGTTGCGCCACGGCGTGTGGTTCGTTTATACCTCGTGTCTTCTCATTAAACTTTTATCTCGCGAATATGTTATTGCAATCCGCAGCGGGAGCGTTTCTATAAACTTAATTTAAACTTACGTTTTACACCGTGCTTTGTTTCCCTTATGAACATGCTTGTATGCTTCACTCGCTCCCTTCTCAATTGTTTAATGAATTTTTTGCTCTTCGCATTTTTGCAGCTCTTCCTTCATTTCCCCCTACTTCGTTGTTTTATCTCGCGAATATGTTATTGCAATCCTTAACGGGAGCGTTTCAATAAACTAATTGAAAATAGTTTTGCATTTACCTTTTTAGTAAAAGGCGAGCTTTTAAGCCTGAGAAATCACCCCGTAAATGCACACGTTTAATTGCACATGTGTTAATATGTATGGTTACACAGTATTAAAAGACAGTGAACAACGTCAGTTACCTTTGTTCCCGCGTTTGATAAAAGGCGAGCTTTTAAGCCTGAGAAATCACCCCGTAAATGCACATGTAGGTTTGGATTTTTTTTCTCCCTAAATAATAAAAACCATCATTTAAAAACTGCATTTTGTGTTTACTTGTGTTATATTTGACTAATGGTTAAATGTGTTTGATGATCAGAAACATTTTCTGTGACAAACATGCAAAAGAATAAGAAATCAGGAAGGGGGCAAATAGTTTTTCACATTTGCAAACTGTTTCTTCTTCATTGAGGTTTTCTCTTGGAGAGCTTTTTTCATTTCATTGAAAATTAAAGCAGCAGCTGCCAAATTATGTAGCTTTCTTATTAATTTTTCAACATTGTGTAAAATAACTTTATTAAGTAACATAAAAGGTTTAAATACTGGTTATCCTTTTACACTAAAATATTACTAAAGAGATACAAAAAAAGTAAAATGCATATGTTCTTTTTCTTTAAGGAGATTAAATATTACTGAAGAAAGAAAAAAAAACTAAAACAGCCAAATGGGGCTATGCATACAAACTTAAAAGGTTTAAATAAAACAGAAATATACACTTTTATTTTTACTTGCTTAACTTGTGGAGGGTGTATCCTGTAGGAAAGCCCTAACTTTTTTCGTGAAAGCCCGTTTCAGTCAATAAGTCTTAAAAACAGGTGTAAAGATATTGACAGTAAGCTACGCAAACCCACCAAGACATGGAATCGTTTAAATCAAGTATCATTACATCTTCCTTTCTTAAAGAGAAGTAAGGCAGTACTTATACGCTTACACATATATATATATATATAGACATACATACATATATATATATATATCTATATCTATCTATATATATCTATATATGTATATCTATATATATCTATATCTATATATATATATATATATATCTATATCTCTCTCTCTCTCTCTCTATAAATATATATATATATATATATATATATCTAAATCCCCGCGAAGTACTGCTTTTAAATTTTTATGAAGAAGAAAAGGTTTTTAAATTGAGGGAAAATATCCCAATAGCAATTTGTTAAGGATCTGTTTTTTTGTGTAGCAGCCTTAACACAGCTTTTCCGCTGTTTTATAAACGAACGCCATATAAGGTCTTCCTTTTTCCTTGCTTCGCCAAGGAAAGAGCCTTTTTATTAAATCCAAGGGTTCTTCGCTTTTTTTTTTGTTTGTTTATTACGATTGTTATAGTTCTGTTTGTATACGACGTTGTCAGTTCAGCACTCAGGTTGTAATATGACCAAGCTGTGCAAGCTTACTGTTAAGAATGCAACGTATAGTTGTACATGAGAAAAGCAATCTTGCCTCAAATAAATGGCAAACTTTTGTAGGTCTATGAACTTAATTTAAAGTTTAGGTTTACACGGTGCTTTCTTTCCGAAGTACCTGCACTCATGAATATGTCTGTATGCGTCAGTCGCTCAAATCCCCGCGCTTCGCACCGGTGAAGTACTGCTTTTAAATTTTTATTAAGAAGAAAAGAAAACCTTTTAAAATTGAGGGAAAATATACCAATAACAGTTTGTTAAGGATCTGTTTTTTTGTGAAGCTGCGTTCACTCGAGTGATGACTTCGAGCTGACTTGCTGGCTAACCATAAACGTTACCTGGTAGGTAACCACCCATACAATCAGATTGTGAATCAGACTACGAATGCCGTGAATGTAATTACCCCGATCTACATGCTGTGAAATAAACGAACCACACGCCGTGGCGCAATTTTAGGGGCTTAGCCTCTAGCGCTGACGTCCGAGTTTCGATTCCCGTAAGGGAGTGAAGTGAGCGCTTCGCACCGGCGAAGTACTGCTTTTAAATTTTTATTAAGAAGAAAAGAAATCCTTTTTAAATTAAGTCTTAAAAAGAGCTGTAAAGATATTGACAATAAGCTACGCAAACCCACCAAGACATGCAATCGTTTAAATCAAAGCGCGAGTCGAAAAACACCATCCCATAATATTAGTTAACGATTAACACATTTCTATATGTATTGTAAGCATACAATACAACTGATAATATGTTGCGCTTATTTATCTGATGTACTGACATTTTTGCGCGTTTAACGGCTGAAATCTAACGTGGTTTGTGCCCTTCAGAATGAAAAGAGTTTGCATTTACCTTTTTAATAAAAGGCAAGCTTTTAAGCCTGAGAAATCACCCCGTAAATGCACACGTTTAATTGCACATGTGTTAATATGTATGCTTACACAGTATTAAAAGACACTCAACAAGTACACAGTATTAAAAGACAGTCAACAATTAACGTCATTTACCTTTGTTCCCGCGTTTGACTTGTGCTGTAAATCTCTTCCTCGTTTTCAGTTCACGTGATTACGTAGGAGGCGTAATACGTGATGACGCGATACGTGACTCCGCCTCCTCCATTAGAGTATATGGACAAAAAACAGGTTCCAGTTATGACCATTACACGTAGAATTTCGAAATGAAACCTGCCTAACTTTTGTAAGTAAGCTGTAAGGAATGAGCCTGCCAAATTTCAGCCTTCTACCTACACGGGAAGTTGGAGAATTAGTGATGAATGAGTCAGTCAAACAGGTTCCAGTTATGACCATTACGCGTAGAATTTTGAAATAAAACCTGCCTAACTTTTGTAAGTAAGCTGTAAGGAATGAGCCTGCCAAATTTCAGACTTCTACCTACACGGGAAGTTGGAGAATTAGTGATGAGTGAGTCAGTCAAACAGGTTCCAGTTATGACCATTATGCGTAGAATTTCGAAATAAAACCTGCCTAACTTTTGTAAGTAAGCTGTAAGGAATGAGCCTGCCAAATTTCAGACTTCTACCTACACGGGAAGTTGGAGAATTAGTGATGAGTGAGTCAGTCAGTCAGTGAGTCAGTGAGGGCTTTGCCTTTTATTAGTATAGATGTATATAGCTTAGCTTGAAGCAAGGTCCATATTAATGCAATTTGCCTAAATGATGGTTCAGTTAGTAATGATGTCATCACCAATTTGCACTTGTTTTGTTTTATTTTTATTTGGTGAATACTGTGTAATGCACCTGGGCTTGAAGTCTTGAAGTAATAGTATTATTACTGGAAGTTGCACTATTATTTATTTTATTGTTATTATTTATTAGTTGAAATATTATGCAGTTTAATGATGGTAAAGTTGTTTAAAGAAAAAATGTAATTTCAAAAATTAATAGAAGCTCAAAATAGCTTATTGCCATGGTTATAGTGTCTATTCTTAACTTTCAAGAACTACAAATCCAAAGGTGCAAGCAGACACTGTGGTTCCCCAATCTTGACCCTTTACTGTCTACCTTACTAGGTGTCAGGACGATATGCATTTTTTGGATGTTTCCCCAATGATGAAGAGTGATGCTTAGAATATGATGTATTTTGCTGCATCTATTGTGAAGATCAACAACCTCATGTTTGTTTTTAATTTGTTATCTGCTTTACACCTTGATAATAGGCACAAAAATGTTTCCCAAGTGTATTACCACATTTTTTTTTTCTATTGAGAAACGAAAAATGGAAAAAATGTTACTTGGCACTTAAGCAGATCTGTATTTACACTAATTGTATTTTTTTAAAGAAACATTGTGAATCAGATTATTATGATACAAATTTTAAAAGTATCCATGTTTCCGTTATTGATCCTACTGTATATACAGATAATACAGTTTAATATGATGGTCAGATAGAGCCTATTATTGATCTACTAATACACTTTTTTAATTTAAAATTTATTTTTTTAACTTTTTCTAATATAGATCATTCAATGTAAATGATTATTTGGTTTGTTTATTTTACAAGGCTTTTTGGTCATTTATCAGTACTTCTTGAGCCCATTACATTAGATGAGATGAGATTAAATTAGATTAGATAAATTTTATTAATCCCAAAGAGAAATTTAGATGTGTACAGCAGCAGAAACATACCAAACAAAGAAACAGTCTTACAGGACAAATAATACAATCATTCAGTAAATAGATATACACATATATGATAAATGTGTATTGTGTAGAAATATCAAATTGAAGAGTATAAATATTTAGTCTGGGACATTGCCTGATAACACGAGGAAGAAAAAAATAACAGTGGCGCTTCTCAGCACACTCCATAATGGCATCCAATTTTAAAAACTTACCACAAACATTTCCAACTTTTCCAGGGTTACAGTGATGGAGCATGCTTTCCTGAGGTTTTAATGGACATTTTGTGTTGTTCAAACTCAAGTTACATCTCCAGGAGCCAACAGCATAAAACAATACATTGAACTGCTACAGACCGATACAACATCTCTAGCAACTTGCTTCTTACATCAAAGGACCTGAGTCTCTTTAAGAAGTACATTTTCTACAGTGCCATTATGTTGTCAGACCTTTCTAGTTTTCTTTCTATGTGAACCCCCAGGTATTTGTAGCTCTACATCTACTTGCACATCCTCTCCCTGAATGGTGGCTGGTCTCAGAGGCTCTTTGGTCCACCACCAACTCTTGTCATGCTGCAGGTGGTTCCCCTTGCACCACAAGACCAACTCCTTCACAAACCTCCTCTACTCCTACTCGTCTCCATTATTAATGCAGCCTATGATGGAGGAGTTATCTGAGAATTTCTGAAGATGGCAAATGCTGATATTATACTGGAAGTCTTTTGTTTAGAAGATGAACAGGTAGGGAGACAGTATTACACACCACCATTTCTGATCCCACTGCAAAGGTCATGAAAGTTAGAGTTAGACGTACAAAATATTGTAAGTTAAAGCATGCACCAAAACATAACAAATGTCTTAGTGTTCATGGAAATATATTTCAGTGGTCCTTGTGGTCTGGTTTTTATTAGATGTAAGCAAGTAAGAGAGAGTAATTCAGAAAAGAGAAAATGTTTAAATGGTGTACAGTGCAGGAGATGGCTTGAGAAATGTACACCAACATGATTCCATGCCTCCTTTCTCACCACATCTTACAGGTTTCAGTTAATAATATGAGAAAGAAACTGGTCAGACAAAATTGTGCAGCACAGCTTATTTCTTAGCTTCAAGACAAATAAAAACAAGAAGAGGAACTTTGATGTGTCTGATGTGTTTTATGCTGGCAGTTCTGAAGACAGACTGGGAAAAGAGGAACTTTTCAGTTTATTAACCTCCAGAATGTATTTCATGGAAGCAAATACAACAGCAGTAAGTCTAAATTGTGTTAGCTGACAGAACTGCTGGAGTGTGTTGGGGTGACAGGGTCAGCCTTTGAAATTTACAATGTGATAATTGAATATTGATTTTATTTCTTGAGTATAGGGCTACATCTTTTGGGTGCAGCTATTTCAGCTGAATAGGTTTTCGATTTAAGATAACTTTGCTGAAATTTCATCTCCTTTTTAAAAATATACCATATATTTTTGTTTGATAGGAAAATGTAATTCCAATCATTCATGCTTTTAAGAATTTAGTAAAACTAATATATATATATATTAGTAGGACTATATATAGGACTCTGAAAGGTGAACTGAAATCATGATTTTCTTCCCATAATGTACGTAATAGGAGTGATAGGATTGCTGACTGAGGTACTTTTATAGTCAAATTGTCTTCATAAGAACAGTAGCTTTTTAAAAGTATGACGTGTGACTAATATAAAATGAATTTTATGGAAAATTATATTTATTTAATCGTGTCAATGTTGCTTTTATCTTGACAGCAAATGACATTAAAAAAGCATATCAGGAGAGTAGACAAGAGCTCAAGTCTAATTGAACAAATTATGATGTGATCATAGACCACACACATCTTCAGCAGGACCTCTTTCCTCTCTGGTCTGGTCTGTTTTTTTTCAATATAGCTGGCTGTAAATTTTTTACATTATATCTTTGTTGTACTGACAGTGTGCACTGACTGTTATTTATGTCACTTGTTGCACTGCATTGGTTTGTGACTTGCAACTGTAAGCAATATGGCTACAGTGATAATATGTATATATGTATGTATATATATCTATATCATTCAGCATATAATGTCATGGTGATTACCCCTAAAAAGGACCTTCAGACCTTCAGTACAGTTCATGAAGTTATTTCTCCTGATTTATTCTCTCCAAATTTATTTAAAAACTCGATTCAAGTTTTATAATTTTTTGTTTGTACAGTACATCTATTTTTTTTTCTTAATTTCTTGTATATGAAGTATAGGGAAAGTATTCTAATCGTCCAAAGATTTGATGTTGAGATTTTGATGAATCTCGACGTTTTAAGCCTTCCTGAGTCCAAAAATACCATTTTGGAATTATGTCTGTGTGTCTGTGTGTGTGTGCAGATGTAAACACGATCACTTGAGTACACTTTCACTTAGGTCAACCAAATGTTGTATATAAGTATTAGGTACCAAACTTAGATTTCTATCAACTTTTGAGGTATTTCCGTTAACCGGAAGTAGAACTTTACCTTTTATTCATGCAGCTCAGACCAATTTATTCAACTTTACTTTTATAATAATTGTTCAATATATTATTAATATGATTTGATTGTTGTTGATGGTTCTTTAATGTACATAATATCAAAATATAATCATTGTCTTATGGTTTACTCCTCAAATAACCATCCCCATATCTGAGTATATGAGAAAGTCTAGGGGAGACCACTCCCGATTTTTTGTAAGTAAATGGTTGTATCTGTTAAAAAATTAAACAAAAAAAACTTTCTAGTATTATATACTTATATTTGAACCTTTTTGCTTTTTCTGGAGCTTTTCAATACATATGGATACATATGTTTGACTTACTGTGTTTTCAGCATTGCAGTGACTTCTTTTGCTCAATAGAAGCTAGTTTATATACAGTAAGCAGCTGTTTCTGTATGGGCAGGGTAGCAAAGGAACACATTGTGGGCTCTACCATAAGGTTTTCGTATGGTTCCTTTATCTGACAAATATTAGATACTGTTATTCCCACGTTGTACTATATATTATTTACATTATCTACCTGTCACTGCTAACACCTAGGAAACTTTGCCCCTTTAAGAGAATGAGCATTGAGGGACCTGCTTTGAAGGTCTACTGAGGGATGAGATTGATCTGGAAAGCTTGGTAACTATGTACTGTGAAAAATGCTTAATGAGAAATGTGTTCAAGTAAATTTTAGAGGCTTTTGCCTTCCCACATGTGTCAACTCTGCAATTTTTATGGAATCTTGTGACGCCATTAGTGTTAGGAACCAACTGAAAACAGCCACTGCCTCTATTACTGTGAGGAAAGGATCAAGAAATGAAAAGAGAATTGTTTAAAGAACAGGCAGAAAAAAGTCAATGATTTGTAACAAAAAAAATTTGACCATCAGCAAACTGATATTCACAACATTTCAATGATGTCATATGTTCTGGCACCCACAATCATTTGGTATAGCTGTTAGTACACATTAAGGCTGAGACTGTAAGAAAAACCATACAACAGTGCTACAAACAGCAATAAATAACTAATTGGGTGGCACAATGGCATCCCAAAAATAATGATAGGAATAAATTACCTACAAAAAACACAGATATTTACCTGTAACTTATCTTACCTGGGGATCAAAATAATAAGATTAACAACAATCTATACTATTGATAAAGATGGGAGGGACTGTCAGGAATATGAAACCGCTTACTGACTCCACTATTGCTAACCAGTGAATACTATCTTCTGAGGACAGCAACCTGCATTTCTATCAAATTACATTCAGTGACATGTTGATTTAGATGTCAAGTGAAGCAGGACCTAACAAATACCTTCATCCATCCATCCATTTTCCAACCCGCTGAATCCGAACACAGGGTCACGGGGGTCTGCTGGAGCCAATCCCAGCCAACACAGGGCACAAGGCAGGAACCAATCCTGGGCAGGGTGCCAACCCACCGCAGGACACACACAAACACACCCACACACCAAGCACACACTAGGGCCAATTTAGAATCGCCAATCCACCTAACCTGCATGTCTTTGGACTGTGGGAGGAAACCGGAGCCCCCGGAGGAAACCCACGCAGACACGGGGAGAACATGCAAACTCCACGCAGGGAGGACCCGGGAAGCGAACCCGGATCCCCAGGTCTCCCAACTGCGAGGCAGCAGCGCTACCCACTGCGCCACCGTGCCGCCCCAAATACCTTCATTCAAGTATAAAATGTTTTTTATTTGATTAGCACCTATTTGAACACAGTGGGCAGCAAAAAAATGCTGTCTTCCTTGAGGACCAGCTTTCTAATGACTTGCTTAACCAATTACAGTGGAAATTCGGCTTAATTTAATATTAACTCCACTTAATACTACACTTCTTTATCTGGTTGAACAGTTCAATTATCATGTAGCAGTTTTAAACAGTTAAACTGTTGTATCATGTTTTTAATGTTTCTGATTGTATTTTAATTGGGATTTGTTAGGTTTTTGTAATGCTTTCTTCTTTAGAATAGGTCTGCCCAAGCAGGGCCATTGGTTAAAAAAATTATAGATATTAAATATTGCAGATACTACATATTATATATATTTTATTATGCCATTACCATGAACAGTTTTCTCAGCAATGCCCTTAAAGTTCACGACGGGTCTATATTCATGATCTTAATATTTAAAAAAGCAATTTGCCAGATTTTAAAATGTATAGAACACTGTAACATGCTGTACAATGTACTGTATATTCAAACCATATATGAAATGCATACTACATCTGTTTCTCTTCTCGGTACTCAATTGTGGCACTTGGTGCCACAGCCCACCTGCCAAGTTGTTTTGCCTGCCTAAGGTAAAGTCATCCCTGATGGAGGATCGCAGGAATCGTGGGAAAGAGGGGTCCTTTCATCGGATTGGCTGGCCCAGCACTGTTTCACCCGTGGAATGGCCAAATGGGGGAGGCAGCTTGAAGGATGAGGTCTCCAGGACTCTAAAAATATCCAAATCTTATTATGTGATATCATCTACTGTTAAATTCTGCTCCATACTTCTAAAATTGTTATTTTTTTTTTACTTCTAAAAGAAAACCTTTTTATTTTATACTGTATTAAGGATTTGTTCTGTTCTGTGTATTGTATTGTATTGACCCCATTCTTTTGACACCCACTGCACGCCCAACCTACCTGGAAAGGGGTCTCTCTTTGAACTGCCTTTCCCAAGGTTTCTTCCATTTTTTCCTACAAGGTTTTTTTTTTGGGAGTTTTTCCTTGTCTTCTTAGAGAGTCAAGGCTGGGGGGCTGTCAAGAGGCAGTGCCTGTTAAAGCCCATTGCGGCACTTCCTGTGTGATTTTGGGCTATGCAAAAATAAACTGTATTGTATTGTATTGTATTTATATAGCTTACATTTTATAGATTTCAAAAAAATGAAGCTTGGAATAGTATACATTTTCTGGAAAGAGATCAAGGTTTTAAATTGTTTTACAATTAAAGGCAAGTTGAAGTTGCCTGATTTGCTATCAAAAGGTAGAAAATTAAAATTTTACATCCCTTGTGAACTTTCAAAACAAATAATATAAATAAATAAATTCCCCCCTTTTATTATTCTTTTTTTGTCCAAGAATCACTTGTGGGGTGGCATGGTGGCTCAGTGGGTAGCGCTGCTGCCTCGCAGTTAGGAGACCTGGGTTCACTTCCTGGGTCCTCCCTGCGTGGAGTTTGTATGTTCTTCCCGTGTCTGGGTGGGTTTCCTCCCACAGTCCAAAGACATGCTGTTAGGTGCATTGGCAATCCTGAATTGTCCCTAGTGTGTGCTTGGTGTATGTGTGTGTGCGCATGCCCTGCCTGGGGTTTGTTTCCTGCCTAGCGCCCTGTGTTGGCTGGGATTGGTTCCAGCAGACCTGGGTGGCAGGTTGGTTAATGGATGGATGGAGAATCACTTGTGGGCATTCTACTCTAAAGTAAGAAGCACTCAAACCTCCAGTCCTCAAAGAAAGGTGGTTCATTCGCCTTTTTCTTCCTTACTATCATTGAGTTTTTCTGAAAGGTACTATACTCTTAAATTCATGTTAAACACACTGTATCTTGGAGGCTGTCTGCAAGACGATGGACCATGATGTTAGCGAACTGCTCAATGGCTATATATTCAGGCTGACCTTTTTACTTTGGTATGTGCAACAGTGTCCTGCCATCTCATCATTTCTCGTTCGGCATGAGTAAAACAGCTGCTACTTTTAAATTGATGCTGAGATGTCATGGATCTTGTTGTTTTTCAGCTATCTGTTTGTTACACTTGAATTGTGTATCCCACATTTGACATGTATGTGATTGGCCTGTTCAATGCAGCTGTCATCACTGTTCTTTTCCTGTCATCCATGGTGTAAGCACGCACAGCTGTTTTTTTTCCCTCAGGGTGTGTGCCTACATTGTTGCTGGCTGTGAGAAGGACCCAAGGCCTGATTACTTTGCTGGGCTAGCCTGCACCTCCAATTTTTTGCCACAGAAGTAGATATTGCATCATAAACTCTCGATTACAACCAAAATCAAGGCTCAAGTCCTATTGAATTGTGAGTTTTTCTGTGGCAAATGGACAACCCTTAGCATTTTATATATATACATTCTTACCAAGGAACACTACCATGTTTACTTTTTCTGGTTTTCCACTTTGTGTTGAGCATTTTCTTTGGAAAACCACTTTACCTAAGGGAGCTCTTTTTAATTCCTCTGTTTCTTTGTATTCCACAACATGGATTTTTTTTCGTCATGAAACAAGTTGCTTTAGGTACATTTGGTCTCAGCAAGGGTTTTTGACAAAGTTTACATTTGGCTCCTGTTTGTTCAGCATCCTGTTTTTTGAAGTCAAAATACAACCAAACGATTGACCAGACACTTTTTTTAGATATCAGTTAATCTTCCTTTGAATCTGACTTATTCCTGCCTGACTAGGGTTCAGGATAAAAGTTCATTTTTTCTCATGGCTAGTGCTCTACTTTTGTTTTGAATGAAGAGTGAGAGCTGGGCAAGGTGGAAAAACATGACTGGATATTATGACTTTAAATAGGACAGTTCATGAAAGCAAACAGTAGGAAAGAGTGTTTACCGAGCATACTGACACGAGCAACATTAGTTCAGTGAGGTTCTTATTGTCGATATCGGTTGTCATAGACTGAGGGAACATACCAGTACAAAAATTAAATGTTGGAGTCGACCCTTTTAATCTCTCTTGCAGCAAGTCAAAATAAACAGGTGCACGATGGCACAAAGAAGAAGAAAAAAAACACTGAGCAGGCTGTAAAGCTTCAGAAATAGAGTAGGGTTACTCTGTAGAGCAGTCAGATTAGGTAGAAGCTCTGGCCATCAGTCTGCTGTTTCCCAAATGTGACGCCACCTTCCGGGAGCATCTCGGTCTTATAGTCCTCAGACTGGAAGGGGCAGAGTCAGTTGCCTTCATTGGGCGTCTTCTTGGAGCTTTGGGTGGAAAGAGTTAAAGTCATCAGCAACAGCATTTCCTCATGTCAGTGGTAGAATTTACCTCCAACAAGCCCGGATGGTGACCCTCTGACGCGCATGAGTAACATGGTAAATTTTTTATATATCACCCAACCTTAGTATTTTGTAGCAATGTACAACTTTCAGGTGAGGCCCTCATTCTTATCGCCTTGTTCTTAAAAAAATCTAAATTTGTCCTGTATTTTATAAGTAACTAATGTCAAAGTGAATCAATGTTTATTCACCAGTCACTACAGTTCTATTCAAGATGTGAACAATGGCATGTTTTGTGATTGTGAAACTTAAAACTCTGTCTTGGGGCAGAGAATGATCATCTCAGATCATGTCAGTAGCTCCTGTTTACAAAATAACAGCTTTAAATACCAATTTAGTAAATTATAGCCCAGTTGTTAGTGACACTGTCAGTAACTTTCCTGAGTGAGATTATGGTTTGTGTCCTTCTTTCTTTTTTTGGTTGTCATTGTTGGTGTTACATTTATAACACATTATCTACAGCAGGGATGTCAAACACGCGGCCCCCGGGCCGCATGCGGCCTGCAACAGAAATCTGTGCGGCCCGCATGACAGATCCTAGTTAGCACTGAACTTGTACAAAATGATTACTATCGTTTGTGATTGAATCATTCTGCATCTTCGGTGTTACTTATTGACTTTTCTTACTTCTGCCTTCTGACAAAAGCGCGTTTTCCCATGGCATTATGGTACCGGAAACGTCATCGTCTAGTATAGCCACGAGCCTTGACCAAAGTTAATGAGCCGCAACGTCACAACTGAAGTGCTAGGCTGCAGCAGCGGGCAGCAGGGGTGGTCTTAGGCATGTGCAAACTGTGCACCTGCACAGGGCCGCCAAATCCCAGGGGCTGCCACACCAATATATATTGAATATAAAACAGAAAGAGAGAATAACGACACAGCGTTTGGCAATGTGGCCGAAAAACATTGTGTTTCTTGTTAATTAGTATGCTGTATTTACTAATGTCGCTAGAGTTGGAGCAGTAAGCTATATGTAGTATTATAACGTTCTGCCGTAATGAGAATATCATGGGCCGCCACTTGGTTTTCATTTACGGACACGTGCATATAGAAGCGTGTCATGAGCACGAGGCGGCTATGCAGTGTCCGCAACGGATGTGGCCATCCGCCGTGCATAAGATACCATATTGACATTGGTGGGCGAAGGGGCCACCGATTCTTTCTCTGCCCAGGGCCACCACGAGCCTAGAGCCGCCCCTGCTAAGACTACACTACTGGCTGGGCTGCTGAGACTGGCCACTGGGCAGAACTGACCATCATGAGTAGTAATAGCCTGCATATTTTCACGTTTTTTTGCTCTAGTTTCATGTAATTTTGTGCTAGTATTGTAACAAACAGTTAGTGCAGACTACAGCTGAAGATCTGAAGTGGACGCGAGAAGTTGATGAGTTGTTTATTAAACATATTTTTGTGATTTTTGAGTTTGTAAAATTAGTGTAGGTCAGGTGGCTTTTTGCATATCGGCTTATTTTACAATATAAACTTTGAAGTAAACTTAGTAAAGTAAAATTTGATTTTTGGAGGATTTATTTTCCAACTTGAATTACTGAGCAATGAATTCAGTGAGCATTTTCGTGATTTCAGTTCACACAAACAGGGCATTGCGCTGTTCTCTTACAACATTGAGAATGCGCCTGAGAATATCCAAATGGAATTGATTGAAGTGCAGTCAGATTCAATTCTGAAGGCAAAATACAATGAAGTTGTTGTGCCAGGCTTGTATACTTACCTGCCACCCTCGTATGTGCAGATCCATAAGTTGGCATCGAGAGTACTGTCAATGTTCGGAAGCACTTACCTTTGTGAGCAATTGTTTTCGTTAATGAAAGCTACCAAAACCCCACATCGCTCAAGACTTACTGTCGAGCACCTTTCATCCCTCATAAAAGTTGCAACTGCACAAGATTTCAAGCCTGATTTTGACAAACTGGTTACTAACGAGAGATGTCAAGTGTCGGGACAAAAGAAATAAATCTCACACTGTAAGACTCCTATATAAGCAATGAATATAATATCCTCTTTAATAAAATCCCTGTGTGCATCCAGGTGTCCGTGTGTGTGTGTCTTCTGGTGAAGTGCGCATGCGCGGGGCATGGTGCGATGTGCAATATCACTGTTAGAGAAAGTTATAGGCGTTTTACGGAAATACAAACCAGTATTACTGCGAGAGGAAATTAAAGGTACACAATACAGTGACACATATTACAGCCACATACAAGCCAGTATTACTGTCAGAGAAAATTAAAGGCATATTACTGACGCACACGCCTGTATTACCGCCAGAGAAAATTAAAGGTATATTACGGACGTACAAGCCAGCAGACGTACAAGACAGTATTACTGTCACAGAAAATTAAAGACACACAATACACGGCGGCAGCACACGAAGAACGGTCAGCTCAGCAAGTAAACATCAACAAAAGAAAGGCTGAAAGACAAAGATAAATACGACCAACAAAAAGAATGAGGTCAAGGTCCCTTGCCATTTAATATAGACTGTTCCTACTAATGTTTATTTATGCACTACTGTTCTAGCGCCCGCTATTGTAACGGGCTTAATGACTAGTAATGAATATAATATAATAAGGACCTAGCTAAAACGCTCAGACTCTAATTCTACACTGTTGTACGGAGACTGTATGGAAATAAATTGCTTTTCTTTAAACTTTAAGTGTTACATTTTTTAAAGTTTACAGTATTGGAAAGAAAGCTACAGTAACTTTGTATAATAGTATACAGTAATCCCTCGCTATATCGCGCTTCGCCTTTCGCGGCTTCACTCCATCGCGGATTTTATATGTAAGCATATTTAAATATATATCGCGGATTTTTTGCTGGTTCGCGGATTTCTGCGGACAATGGGTCTTTTAATTTCTGGTACATGCTTCCTCAGCTGGTTTGCCAGTTGATTTCATACAAGGGACGCTATTGGCAGATGGCTGAGAAGCTACCCAACTTACTTTTCTCTCTCTCTCTCTTGCGCTGACTTTCTCTGATCCTGACGTAGGGGGATTGAGCAGGGGGGTTGTTCGCACACCTAGACGATATGGACGCTCGTCTAAAAATGCTGAAAGATTATCTTCACGTTGCTACCTTCTGTGCAGCTGCTTCCTGAAGCAACATGCTGCACGGTGCTTCGCATACTTAAAAGCTCGAAGGGCACGTATTGATTTTTGATTGCTTGTTTTTCTCTGTCTCTCTCTATCTCTCTCTCTTTCTCTGCTCCTGACGGAGGGGGTGTGAGCTGCCGCCTTCAACAGCTTTGTGCCGCGGTGCTTCGCATACTTAAAAGCCAAACAGCCCTATTGATTTGTTTGCTTTTCTCTATCTCTCTGACATTATCTGCTCCTGACGCGCACTCCTTTGAAAAGGAAGATATGTTTGTATTCTTTTAATTGTGAGACAGAACTGTCATCTCTGTCTTGTCATGGAGCAGAGTTTAAACTTTTGAAAAAGAGACAAATGTTTGTTTGCAGTGTTTGAATAACGTTCCTGTCTCTCTACAACCTCCTGTGTTTCTGCGCAAATCTGTGACCCAAGCATGACAATATAAAAATAACCATATAAACATATGGTTTCTACTTCGCGGATTTTCTTATTTCGCGGGTGGCTCTGGAAAGCAACCCCCGCGATGGAGGAGGGATTACTGTAATAGTATTTGTTACAGTGCGGCCCGCTAACGCACGTATGGCAGTCGAAGCGGCCCACCCATGGTAGTGAGTTTGACATGCCTGATCTACAGAGCACTAAAAATGTAATTTGTGGTTTGAGTGGTTTTATAGGACCTTGTAGTTCTATGGAGCTGTGGTGGGTGTGTCTTTAAATACTATAAAAACTATAGGAGATGATTAGAAAATATTAAAAAAAACTATCTATACGTATGAAATACAGTATTATATGTAGCACAAGTGTAGGCCATCACGTTCGTATAGGTTTCAAGAAAATATCAACACCCTAATTAAAAGCAAGGGTATGAAGGTAACAAAATGCAGGAGTGTGCAAGACTAATTTTTTTATCCCACTTTCACAAAGAATGAGCACTAAAATGATATCCTGTGCAGGTGTTGTGAATGGCTGACATTTAAACATTAAAAAAATAAAAATATTCAGGATTCAGTTAAATCTGTGCTTTTTATTTTCTTAATAACTTACTTTCAGTTCAGAATGTGTTTTCTGTGTAACTTTTGATTTTATTACTTAAATATTAGTCTCTTTAAGGTTTTCTTTCTAAGGTTCGCTATTCTTTTTAGAAATAGTTTACTTTTGGTTCTTTATTTTGAATTTGGAATATATTTTATATTAACAATTTTGTTTTGGGCAAGGTGTTTGACATTTGTTGTCGTCAGTTTGGAAAAATCAAAGAGTCTAAAGAGAAATCTGCTGTTTTTGCCTGATATTCAGCTCACAGGTATTTGTTCAGTTGCTACTTTGAACTGTTTTCATTGGTGGTCGTGTGTTGAGTTCCATTACTGTCTGGAAACTGATGACTCAGGCAGCAATTTTATATTACTGAAAAATCTACAAAGTCATTATTTTTAATATTTGGAGTGGTTTATCTGATAATTCTATGTTTTATTTATCTTGTAGAATAATATGTTGTGTTGATTGTATAGTTAGAAGAAGTTTTTCTTTGCAATTTATTTGTATACAATATGTACATGTAAGTATTTTTTTAATTTCTATATTTTCTTTTTCATGTACTGTTGTGAGAAGTCAAGCAAAATGACACCTTTTATTGGCTAACTAAAAATAAAAAGATTACAATATGCAAGCTTTCGAGGAAACTCAGGCCACTTCTTCAGGCAAGATGTATTATTATAAGACAGTATTTCCACTTACAAGTCCAGCACATTGCACAGTACAGTAAACAGAGTGAGGTTAAAAGAAAATATAATAATTATATGCCTCAAACTACACAATGCTGAACACTAAAACACCACACAATTTATACACAAAAATATACGTGTACTTGTATATATGTTTAATTTTGTATTAATACGAAAGAGATAAATGTAATTCTGCTTCTAGATATCATCTGTTGTAGGTATACCAACTACCCAATCCCATTACAGACTTTCTACAAAATGCTACCAAGCAGGCAAACTTCCATGATATTGCATAATACGAAGGAGGCCTAACACACCAAGTCCATCGTTGACAACAGTCAGTGCATTCCAATCACTTTTCCAAGATAAATAAAATTACACGCAGGGCTACTGCAGGACACAGTGAAGTAGAAACAAAGTATGGAAAAAACAGTGAAATGACTGCTGTAGTTATTAAAAAGAAATGTGAAAAGCTTGCTCAGTCAGTATACGAAGAATGTGCTATGCTAAAATATTCTGTCTTCAGCCATGATTTAAATATCAAGACTGATGGGACCTCTTTAATCTTGTCACGTAGATCATTTCAGAGTTTGGGGGCCCTAAAGCCCTAGTCTGTACTGTTTACAATAGTTTTGGGACTTGTCTTGGGAATTTTTAAAAGGCCAACATATTGAGATTGCTTGGAGTGCCCTGGAGTATACGCGGTAATCCATTTTGTAAGGTAAAAGGAACATAAGCTGTTTGCAACTTTAACAACACTTTATAGGTCAAAATATATGTTAAAAAGTAG
This sequence comes from Erpetoichthys calabaricus, assembly GCF_900747795.2. Taxonomy (NCBI): domain Eukaryota; kingdom Metazoa; phylum Chordata; class Cladistia; order Polypteriformes; family Polypteridae; genus Erpetoichthys; species Erpetoichthys calabaricus. Next base: position 126,139,125 of record NC_041402.2, on the reverse strand, counting down.
AAGCTAATGTGATGAAGTTCTACTGTTGAACTTGTTCATTCTAATTGTGATCTTTGCTGCCACGTTTTGAATGAATCAACTGAAACTGATAGTAAATAAAAGAATTTGAACAGCCTGACTGTAAAGTAAATTCACAAATGAGTGAACTAGTTTAACAAGATTTCATATGTTGAAAATTCAACTTCATGTCACAAAATTACATAAAAAAGCAGGTGCTAGTCTGGAAATGTGATGGCTAATTCTTAATGTAGTATCAGTGATGTTCGCATTACCTTACTATTTGCAGAATTGCTACTCACTGAAAAGTAAGTTTGTATTTCCTAAATTTAATTTTCACTCAAACATGGTTCACCTTACTTGAGGTAGGGTATAATTTCGGTTTAAATGAAGACAACAGCTGTGAGTTATCAGCATAACAATAAAAGTTAATATTATGTTTATAAATTACATCTCTTAACAGTAACATTTAAAGAAATGAAATTGGCCCTAGCATTGATTCCTGAGAAATATGTCCATATCTTACTGCAGACAGCAGTGAGCGAGAACTGTCTTCACATTTTTTATGTGCTAAAAATGATTTATTGTTACTTGAGTTTATGGCCTGATGGTCTGTTGGAGATTTGTGTCTTTAATTATTATATATGCTTGACACAGGTAATAACATTATAGGTTTACTTGCTATAACTCAGCTTTTGCTGAAATGTATATCCAAATTTTAATTTCCTGTTTATATAATATTTAATCCTGAGGCTGTTTATGTTTACAAATGATACAGGTAGTAAAATTTTGGTTTTAGTGACTTTGAATGTTTTGCTACTTGTATTTAGCAGACTTTTTACTGTTGCTAAATTTTGTCTTCACATGGATTGTGCCTTGTATTAGGTGAAGAGGAAGAAAGCATAAAAAATTCTTTTAGATATTTTATATTAATCTTTTTTTAAACCAGTACCGCTTTCAAAAGATATATTTTTAGATACATCATGCTGTTAACTTCAGGGGCTTTCAAGGCCACTATGTGTACGTTATAATTAGTCCCTTGTTGAATAATTAGTCACGTGTGTGTATGATGTTTTACATACTGTACATAGATAAGTATGAGAAAACCTGATGAAATACAGCTTGGCAACTTGATGATTGGAGGGCAAAATATGAACATTCAGTGTTATTTCTGACACATTTAAGGGAATCAGACTAATTATATCAAACAAGATTAAAGACAGTGGGCAATAGTGAAGTATTCAAAATCGATCATTATGGATTATATTTTTATTTAAATAACATTTTATATCTGTCATTCCATCTTTGATTATTTAGCAAAAATTTGAGTTGTTCCAGTAGAAATGAAAAAGCATAGATCAGAACAAAATACAAAAAAACAAAAGCTTAGATTATCCAAGTGTAATGGAGCAGAAAGTGACACATATCTTAATATTCTTTAAAATTGTATTATTATTGGATATATTGTTTGTATACATTATTTGGCCATGTCACATCTAAGATGTGATTTGCTTAGCCTGGAAGTGATGTCTTTGTAGAAAATGCAGATATATACAGTACTATAAACCCCCAGTTTGGAAACAAATAATAAAAGAAAACAGATCATTACCCCAAGGAATGTTGGTCTCGTATTGATTAAGGACATCTGTGGCAGTTTTAGTTGAACTCTTACTGCGTTCCACTCATAGGACAAATCTTTATGTAGTTTATTATTAGGAATAACTGGTAATTTGATACGGTGGCACAGTGGTAGTGCTGCTGCCTCGCAGTTAGGAGACCCGGGTTCACTTCCTGGGTCCTCCCTGCGTGGAGTTTACATGTTCTCCCCGTGTCTGCGTGGGTTTCCTATGGGCGCTCTGGTTTCCTCCCACAGTCCAAAGACATGCAGGTTGGGTGGATTGACGATTCTAAATTGTCCATAGTGTGTGTCCTGCGGTGGGTTGGCACTCTGCCTGGGATTGGTTCCTGCCTTGTGCCCTCTGTTGGCTGGGATTGGCTCCAGCAGACCCCCGTGACCCTGTGTTTGGATTCAGCGGGTTGGAAAATGGATGGATGGTAATTTGATCATTAACATAAAGACTGTTGCCCACTGTAGAATAAATAGTGTACGCAATCATTTTATTTGTGTGTGCTGTGAAGCCTGAACTTCTAAGTCCACCTTCTAATAATTAGCCACACTAATTTAAAAAAATGTAATTCTTAGATAAGTACTCTCACTTCATGAGCAATGAGTGATGCTCCATGCCCACAGCCATGGGCAGCATCCATTTACCAGGGCATATTGTATTTTCATAACTGAGGTACAAATGTGCATACAGTATTTACATTTACTTGATGCCTTTATTCAAGGTGACTTGCAACATTTATGATACATGGTTACAATTCTTTAGGATTTCCAATTGGAGCACGGGAAGGTCACGTGACTCATGGTCACGCACTGTCAGTAGTGGGATTTAAATGCACAACCTCAGGGCTTGAAGTCCAAAGACATAACCACTACACCACACTGCTTTTATTTACACTAAGAAGGCAAACAGTGTTCAAAAGTAGGATGCAATGCAAATTCAATAAAAAGTGAAAAAGATTAAAAAAAAAAAATCCAATATTTAAAACTAAGAGATAAAATTAGTCGGTCAGTCTGTCATTATCCAACCCGCTGTATCCTAACACAGGGTCACGGGAGTCTGCTGGGGCCTATCCCAGCCAACACAGGGCGTAAGGCAGGAACAAATAAATCCCTGGGCAGGGCGCCAGCCCACCACAGGATAAAATTAGTACGAATGAGTTTTTGCCCCAACTCATCTTCCAGTGCCTCTCTCTTTTTGTCTGTCTCCAATGCTCACCCTCCAGGACTGAGACACTCCGAACCACTTCCGTTGGTACTTACTGGGATCCACTAAATCTGGCTCCCTCTTCCTGTCACCTGTCTTGGAATGTCCAGAGCCCACTATTGTCTCTGTTCCTCTTGCCCTACAGGTTTGTCCACCCCAGAACAACACCCCATTCACTCCACCACAGGGTATCTTTGACTGGTCCCCTTCCTCTCTCACACACTAGAATATCTGCCCAGTTCTGCACTCTCTTTTTTTCTCTCTCTGTCTCTTTCCCTTGTTTTCCATTGTCATCTTTTTTTTTCTTCCCCTGCACGGCTGCACGCGGGTTCCAATCCATTTGGTTCATCATGTGGTCTGTGAGACAACGTGCCGTAACCAGTGCATGCTCACAACCTCTCTCTCTTCCCTAACCTACTCAGACCTTTTATATGCTTGTGAGTGTGAGTGCTACCTTAAATATGATCCACTGAGCACTAATGAGGGATTGCTGTGCCAGTCACTTTCTTGCACGTGAACCTTTCCCCCATTTTGCGCTCCGTGGCTGCCTGTCTCTCTTCCACACACCTACATTCATAGAATCGGAGCCGCACTATTTATAAAAAAACCTACACCTTCCTAATCCTCCGTGAAACTCTGACAGACCATGCCACATAATGTTCAGTGGAACCCTTCTTTCCATTTATATTTTAGCAGAGCACATTCTTTATATAGAAAAGAGCAGTACTAATTGTCACCTCGTTTGTGTATAATGAAACAAAATGATTTGAATATAAGGTGCCCTGCCAGTAAGGGAGGGCATATGAGTGTTAAATCTATGTTCTTTAAATTTATAAAAAAAAAATTGAGGAACCTGAGCCTGTCTGATCTCACTTTAATGAATGCATCTGCTCCCATTTGACTAAAGCTCTTCCAATCTTGATCTCTAATGGTGTCCAGTAAAGCTATGCAGATGTGTGATGACAGAAAAAGGAAAAGCTCTTCTTGTAACCCAACTTGTTACTCTGTTTACACTGTGCTGATCCTTTGCCCAGAACCTACCCACATGATTTGCAGTTGGCAGGATGTGATAGCTGAAAGATGAAAATATCCCTTTGGATTTCAAGAGTCACACTGAATCACCACACATTTGATAATTCTAATTGACACCTGCTCCCTTCCAGTGGCTAATAAAGGCTTGCATTTTGAAAGTGCCATCTGATATCTTCTTTTCTTCATCCCACGTTAGGCAAAGCTCCCTAACAAGCCAACTACAGCACAATGGCAAATGATTTAATTGCTTGCAGAAATGTGCATAACTGATACCAAATAACCTCAGTTGTCCATGATTTTCTGTATAAGGCTATAATTTGACCTAAGCCGAGAAAGGGAAGTCTTCTCCAAGCCAGCATTCACCTCTTCATAAAATATATTTTATTTAACCCTTTCTGAAAAACATCAGGTTACTAAGGACTACCTTAGAGTATTAAACATCAATGACTATCTGATAGGAAGACAAACAGGACAGACAACACAATGAAATACTGGAAATAAACAGGTCAGCCTACAGCTAAGAATGCAGAGATAGGGCAGCTGCTAGTTAGGTTATTGATGGCTAGAAACTAGTGAGTTACCAAAAAGACTGGATTTGCTAGCTGCACAGAGAAAACAGGCTGATGGTCAGCAGCTGAAAAGACAAACAGGAACACAGTCAACTTGTAAATAACCATCTCCAACACATGACTTTTTGCAGATGTACAGTAGTTGGACTGTAATGAAATGAGCCTGCTACGAAGAAGTTATAAGTATGATCAGTCACTTGAGTTAATGGAATTTTACTTTAGAAGCCCCACTGCCTAAGACAGGTGCTTTCTCCAGTCTGCTCAGAATGTGGACCTGTGTTCACACTATGGGAGCCCAATGAGGACATGCTTTGAAAGAGAGCCACCCAAATGAAGGGAATCTGGTTACACAAAGTCTTTCAGAATGCCTGGTTAAGCTGCCGTGTTGTTTGAAATGTTTGGCTTGACAGATGCGGACTGGTGTTATTCAGCACGAAAGAGATGGGTTCTCAGGGGCCAGATGGCTGCTGGTGGGTTAGATATGGCCGTTCATTTTGACTCGCAGATTGATTCAAAGAAACTGGACAAGTACCGTTAATGTTCAGTAAGATATGGACATTTTTCACAAAGTGTAATCATGAAAAATAAGTCACAGCCACTGTACAGAGACAGATGACCATCTACACTGAAACAAAGCTAAATCAAATCCACCATTACATTTGCTCTGAAATGGGGAAACCATGTTTAAGAAGTGTTGTCATATCAACATGGTGTGACTGATATGTATGCAGATACTCTTACATTAAAGTTGGCAATGTGTGCTTTATTCACATCTGAATTGTTTCATTTGTAATTTTGAACTTTGTAGAAGTGGGGTAAATCAAGGAAAAACTTGCCTTTGCCCCAAACATTATACAGGGCACTGTAATAGTAGTGAGTTAAAAATAAAAAAATAATCAGCTTGGCAGTTCTTAGAGCTGCTGAAGATGACAGTAAAAGTTTTGAAGTAGAGTGAAGTTGCATCACAAATCTGTTCTGATGTCACTGCTGTTCATTATAGTCATTGAGATGGTGACTAGAGGCAGTGCTGCTTAAAGCCCATTTGGAGCTCTAGGCAGGGTGAATGGACATCACCTCTCGTTGTCTATAGTGGGTAGTCAGTATTATTAGACTACTATGACCTATGGGGGGTTTCCCCCTTGGTATCTGGAGAGTGTTTCAGTAGCACCCCTTTGTTTATATACTGTGGACTTTAAGGAGCATGTGCCCCTTGGTGTATGAAGCATGCAGACTTTAACTTTCATACACAGCACCCAGCAGGTAATAGCACCACTTCAGTATCATCAGAGTTCAATGACCCAGTCTTGCTCAGTGTCTGGAGCATTTTGCCCCTTAACTTTAATAAATGGCGCCCTAGGTGGTTGCCTGTGTCCTTAATGGATTGACCAGCTTTGACCAGATGTATGTAAGCAAATGTCTTGGGAGGTTTTGTATGCCAGTTTTGGAAGGTCTTGAAATTCTAGCTGTTGAATAGGATGTTGGAAAGATAAGGATGATGGTTTGAAATAATGGGGCAAGAGATATAGAACAGTTGGTTGCATGGCCATGCAAAGTTAAAAGAAACTCTGCTTAGTGCATAAGGCTGTTTAGAACCAAGTCCATGGAAGATGTCGTGAAATGAGGGACAGTCTGTAGTGGCTGATTGATTGTGGAAAGTATGTAACAGGAGCACTTATTAGCAATGGAAAAAGTAGAAACGTTATCCTACTGGATATACTGTCAGTTCTGATTTTTTGGTTTTGTCAAGTGCAAGATATTTATGTAAGATGTTGTGAGGATTATTTCTTTTCATCATTAATTAATGTAAAAATATCTGAACTCTGGGGAGAGGTGTATTGCTGTTTAAGGCAAAAATAAGGAAAGTTTGAAAGAAGTAAGATAAGAACCATGGAAAAGATGTGCTTTGTTTTATCAGGCAAGGTAATGGTAAAGGCAGAGCACAGAAACAAAATTAGTTTACAATCAATACACTGTGTGTAAAGGAAAAACAGGTTTATGTGTTTGGGCATGTTTAATAAAAGGTGAACAATAACTGAGTGAAGATTTAGACTATGATGGAGAAAAAGGAAATTAGTCCAGGGGGGAGGTCCAACAAAGCAGAAACTGGTGCCATAAGCCATGAAAAGAATTGTTCTGGACCCTCTTGAGGGCAACAAGGAAATCTTGATAAATCCATAAAATGGCCATTAAACTGGTTGTTACTGTTGTCATTTGGGCTTATAGCTAGTTTAACCTCAAACTACAATACCAGTTAGCTGCTTATGTTATTCTTAATTCAGAAATGTTTTTAACACACTGTACCATTCCTTTTTCAGACCCACTTAATCCAGATAAGGGTTACAGGTGGCTGAAGCCTATTCTAGCAGCAAAGGTATCTTCATTGTAGGCTCACTCACACACACCCTCTCTTAGCTAATTGGCAATAGCCAGTTACCCAGATCTGCATGCATTAGGTAAAGTGAGAGGAAAAGTGGAGTATCCAGAAGAGAAGCCATACGGACATGAGGAGAACATGCAGATCTTACAATTTCAACAACTAGGCGCAGGATTCAAAACCTGGATTCAGGATCCATGATGCAGCAGTGCTAATCACTGATCACTGTGCTAACAAATGTTTATACTTTTCATTTTAATTTACAGGAGCAAGGCAGGTTATTTAAAGCAGAATTTTTTGTAAAGCCATTACATGTTATAGCATTAATAGATGTAAAGTCCGTCTCCTAAAGTTTTTGTTTGCTGTTGAATTCATAGTGTCATTTTGCTCTGTTCTTCCACCTTCTTTAAATAGTAAATGTTACAATCTGTTAAAGAATCTTCATTTACTTTTCTTTTCACTAACACAATAGCATAAGTGAAGCAGACAACCTATTGTCAGCTGAAGAGCAGCTTCCACGTAGCCACAAATACAGGAGTCTGAGTAAATCAAATGGTGAAATGTGATTGCCAAGCAGTCTGCCATTTATTTAACAATACGAAAGCAGAGCTGAAGCCCATGGCGCTCAGTGATTACCGAGTAGGTGCCATGTACTCAGTAGCTCCGGAGAATAACTGAGGCAGACAGCTGATGGAAAGCTGAATCTAATGTTTGTAGAGCTTTAGTAAACTTTCATTTAACTAATTGTTAAATTTAGTTTTTTTTTATTTGCTAGTATTTTATATAATAGTGGATTCTCAATTAATGTATCACGTGTCAAGAGATTTTTCAGCTTAGTTTAATTTGTTAAAAAATAAAAATTAATTAATTAATTAAAAATAGATATACTTTAACTGCAATTAAATTATATGATGGTTGATGGTAGTAGGAGCCTGATATACAAAGACTAGAAATGATGCTTGACGAAAATTCAATGCTTCATAAAACAGGGTTTAGAAAATGGAGGACTGGATACACAGTTATAGTTGGTGAAATTCAAAGATGATATATACTGCAGCTCATTATTTTGGAAAGAAACAAATTGATAACTAAAATTGGATTATTAAATACGGAATACTGAAAGTTTTCAAACTCTCCTTTAAAATAAGGACATTCATTTCAAATGGAGAAAGTCAATAACCCATTATGACAAAGTGAAAACATGTTTTCAGAAAGGTGTGCAAATTTACTAAAAATCAACTGAAATCTTTAATTTATGTAAGTATTCAGACTCTTTGCTGTGGCATTCTAAATTATGCACAAGTACATCCTGTTTGCTTTAATTATCCTTGAGATGTATGTAGAGCTTGACTGAAGTCAACCTGTGGCAAACTGAATTGATTGGACATTGTTTAGGAAAGCACGCGTGTATGTGTGTGTATAAGGTCCCACAGTTCAGTCTGCATGTCATGACAAAAGCAAAGCCATGAAGTCCACAGAACTCCTTGTAGACCTCCATGATAAAACTGTGGTGAAGCATGGATCAGGGCAAGGAGATAAACCCATTTCTAAAGCTTTGAGCGTTCCCAGGAGCAGACTTGCCTCATTAATTGTGAAATGGAAGAAGTTTGGAACCACTAGAACTCTTCCTAGAGATGGCCAAACTGAGCAACGGGTTACAATGGACATAGGTCAGGGATGTAACTAAGAACCCATTGCTCACTCTAAATGAGCCTCAGAAGTCATTTGTTGAAGTGGGAAAACCAATTATAAGTATGATCATCTCAGCAACAGATAAATCTGGTGATCATGACAGCGGGGCTAACTTCCTAATTTGGAGTTTGCCCATTGACATTTAAATGACTTTGATAGCATGAGAAAAAAGATTATCTGGTCTGATGAGACAAAAGTTGAATACTTAACTCAAAACTATTTCTGGCGAAGACCAGGCACTGCTAATCACCTGACTACTACCATTACTATGGTGAAGAATGGTGGGCACAATGGCAGAGACAGGGAAACTGGTCAGAAGTGAGGGAAGGACAATTTCAGCCAAATGCAGAGAGTTCCTTGAAGAAAAACAGCCCCAGAGTTCATATGACCTTAGACTGGGGTGATGATTCCCCTTTCACTGCGAATATGACCCAAAGCATATAGCTAGGACAATGGTGGAGAGGCTTTAGGGAAAATCTCTGACTGTCCTTGGTCCAGTGAACACCTAAACTTAAACCCCATTTAACAGATGTGGACATACCTGAAGATGGAAGTTTACAGATGCTTGCTATCCAGTCTAACGGAGCTTGAGAAGATCTACCAAGAGGAATGGGATAAACCGTTCAAATTCAGGCATACAAAGAATGTGGTGACTTACCCATGAATACCAAAGCCATAACTGCTTCCAAAGGGGCTTCTGCAAAGTACTGAATTAAAGGTCTGAATAATAACATGAAAGAGAGACTTCAGTTTTGATTTTTAATAAATTTGCAGACCTTTCTGAAAACATGTTTGCACTTTTTCATTATGGGTCATTGACTGTAAATTGATGGGCAAAAGTGGGAAATGTATTTATTTAAAATTAAATCTACAACACAATAAAGTGTACAGGAAGTGAAGGATCTAAATACTTTATGAATTCACTGTAAAACAGGGTTTAAAGGAGAGTTTGAAAGCTTTCAGCATTCCTTACTTAATGATCAGATTTGAAATTCCAATTTTGTTCTTTTTAAAATAAAGAAATCATACTACTGCAGCAAACATCGTCCTTGAATTTCACCAACCATTAACTCTGTGTATCCATTCATTCATTTTCTAAACCCATTTTATGAAGTATAGATTTTACTTCCATCATAATTTCTTATCTTTGTATGTCAAGCTCCTAGAGCCAGCATATAAAGCATAAAATAGTTAATTGTAATTGAAGTATGTATACTTTAAAACAAATACAACTCTGAGAAACATTAAGCACTTATTGGGATCCAGCTAATCATCAAAAAAAACAAAAAACTTTCTATAAAAGAAAATATTGATCAATCAATGAATCAATTTTGTGATTGAAAGTCACAAAAAATTGGAGCATCGCTGGAAATCACTTTTTCATCCAAATATTCATTTTTAAATTCACATTTTTTATAGTCCAGAGAAGTAAGGACCCCAAATAGACAAAAATGTATATTTTTTTTGCTATTGTGGCATGAAAATCAGTTTGTGCAGGGACAGAAAGAGAGTTTGTTATTGATTTTCATTGTTTTTTTATTGTCTGTGTGTATTCTTCCTTTGATCAGTCCTTCCATGTGTATTTTGTTCAATGAACAGTAACTTTTGCAGACATTTCAATTTTGTGACACTTCTTCTTTCTGTGGGTAAGGAAAACATGCAGAAGTGCAACCCTACCTGTAGGCTGAGGTTCTAGGCATACTGTATTTGTAAGTTCACATATTGCTTGAGCCACATTTACATATACTGTGTATGATGTATGTTTGTCGGATTCTATCTGGTCGTCACGTACTGCTTAAGGAGGGTGCGTAGCTTGAAAGGAGACGTGTTTGATCACATGTTAATGAAGTGGGCTTAACAAATATAAGGACCAGTTTAATTGCTTTAATTGCAAGTCTGTGTGTGGGTGTATGTCTTGTGATATATGAGACATTATCTCATTATGCTAGGGAACATTTATTCAATGTATAACACCACAAAATAGCTTTCTGATGTTTAATTTAGACTTAATTACACGTTTTTACTTGTAAAAGCATGCTGTAGTGGTTTTCATCATATTGATGAGTTTGTAGGTTTCATATTTAACTATTAACTAAACATTTTTACAGTGACCTTGACAAGCCCCTCAACTTATTCTGCTGTATTTGAACTCTCAAAGGATGGTTGAGTTGAATTGTTTCATTTTAATGTTCCTTAAATTCATGTTGATGATTTACGCTACCATACAAATGTTTCACAATCTTTGTTGTTTTATATTTTTAATCCAGTTATATTCATACACCAGATTATCTCAGTACACTTTCTGGTTGTGGTAAACTGCAAGAGACACACATTATTTTAGGGTAGAGTGACCTCTTGTGGTTTTATTGAGAAGTGTCAAGTTAGGTAAATGTAAAGATTTTTCCTTTCATACTCCAAATTTTGATTCTCAAATGATCATTTTCTAAAATTATCATTGATAAGATGTTTAAAAAAGCAGATCCACTACGGTTCTTATTTACTTTGCCTTTGAGTTTATATATTTGTGATGGACTGTGTTTGTATTGCTATTTGAATGCTGTATATTTCCATTGATCCTGGTGCAGATTTGGACTGTCTTTCAGCCTTGGATTACTATGATACAGACCAGCCCACCTCCAATTTGGTGGGTGGGTGAAAGGGGGTATTATTACAAGTCTGCCATGGTAACTGCCAGCAAAAGAAAACAGATACACAACTCCTAAATAAGCTGTCTCCTGCTCTTTTCAATAAACTCATGTACATGCTGGTACAAGCAGGTGTCTGTCGTGCTTACTGAGGAGCAACAAGTTGCTATGGATAATAGTATTGTCTAGCAGAGTATAAGTAGCGCCAGTTTTACACCCTCCATAATTAAGGCCATGCTTTCCAATCACTTTTTACTACATCTACAATCCACTCTGTCTTGGGGATTGTTTGAGGGGATAGCAGAAAAAGACATCCAGATCTTATGACTGGGGATGTGTAAAATTAGCCAAGTATGTAGCAGCCTTCTCTGAGTTCCTTTCATCTGACCTAGAATCTATTTCTTTTTTAAAGTATTTTATTGTTTTTATTAAAATAACATTCTATACAAGCAAGTCAAGTTTAACAAAACTAGGTTTGAAACAAACCAACCCCCACCCATGAGAAAGAGAGCTAGGCCAACAGAGTAAAACTTTAAACTAGTAAAAATAAGTAAATAGATAAATTAATAAATTAATTAAAATAAATAGAACAAAAAAGAGGGGAGAGAATCTGCATCCTCAATTTAAATGCTTATTCTAAAATGTTATTGATTAGATCCTGCCTGGATTTGAAAAAGTTTTGTACAGATCCTCTAAATGAGAATTAGATTTTTTCCAGTTTCAAATAGTATATAACATCAGTTACCCACTGACTTAAAACAGGTGAATTAGGATTCTTCCAGATCAAGATAAGTCTACGTGCCAATAGTGTAGTAAAGGCAATCACAGTTTGTTTGTCCTTCTCCACTTTAAGCCCATCTGGAGGTACAATGGGTTAGGAGGGATTGGGACTCCAAGGCTGTCTGAAAGGCATTTAAAGATTTTGGTTGAAAATTATATTAATTTGGTGCAGGTCCAGAATATGTGACCCAGTGAGGCTGGAACTTGATTGCAATGTTCACAGATTGGATCTTGCCCTGGAAACATTTTGGACAATTTTAAATGAGACAGATGTGCTTGATATATAATTTTAAGTTGAACAATTGTATGCTTTGTGCATTTGGAGCTTGAGTGAATTCTGTGCACTGCTACCTTCCACTCCTTTTCTGAGATGTGAGTGAGAGATCCTTTTCCCACTGTACTCTGGGATCTTTGAAAGGGAGGGACTTTAAAATGTCCTCACGACTCATTGATATTTTTTCCGTCATAGAGGTAGGTGGGAGGAGGAAAATTGGGCAGGTTTTGTTTAACAAAGTTTCTGATTTAAAGATAGTGAAAGAAATGTGTTGCTGGAAAGTTAAATTTGGAGTGTAATTGTTCGTAGGATGCGAAGACGTTGTCTATGTACAGATCTCTTAAGTGATTTAATCCTGAATGTTTTCCAAAACTGCTTACTTTTGAGAGGGTGGAAAAAGGTGGTTCTCGTGCAGAGGTGCCACAGATAAAAACTTATCTATCTTAAAATACTTCTTACATTGGTTCCATATTCTGAGTGAGTGAAACACAATTGGGTTGTTAGTATATTGGCGATGACTTGTACTGATTGGGGTACAAAGCAAGGAATATAAAGAAGCACTGCAGGATTTTATTTCTATTGCGGACCAAGCCTGTGTATGTTCATCTATTTTTGTCAATGTCAAGGTTCTTATAGCTTTTATATTTGCTGCCCAGTAATAAAATTGAAAGTTAGGTAGAGCCATGCCACCTTCTGCCTTAGGTCTTTGTAGGGTCACCCTTTGGATACGTGGACATTTTGAATTCCAAATAAATGAGGTTATGCTTGAATCTAGTTTCTTAAAAAATGATTTATTGATGTATATTGGAATGTTTTGAAATAGAAAAAGAAGCTTAGGAAGGATATTCATCTTGGCAACGTTAATTCTTCCAGCTAAAGTGAGATGAAGGGTAGACCATTGTAATAGATTGAGGCGTGGTCCACCTCTTGAACCCTCAGGTACCACTCTAAACACCAGGTGAAAGTATAAATAGTATTTATTTTTCTATTATACTGTGCACAAAGCACCCTCCACTCCACACTCATACAACAATAAACTCTCTCAATACTATAAACCAATCCTCCTCGCCCAGACACTTCGCCCTCCTACCTCCCAGCCCAGCTCAGTGTCTGGGCTTTCCCACAGTCCTTTTATATCCCCTGACCCGGAAGTGGTTCCTGGCCAAACCCACAAGTCCTTATTCCCTCCGGGTCAGGGTAAACAGTCCTTTCTTCAGCCCGGGAGCACGTCGTTCCTTCCTGTCACGTGATGATGACGCACTCCCGGGTTATAGGGCACATAAGAGCCCACTAGCCCCCCTACAGCGACTCACGGTGGTCCCCAAGGTATCCAGCAGGGCTGTGTACATAAACTACAAAGTCCATGAGGTCCTGCTGGAACTCGGGGCACGATCATGCTGTCCGGAGGGCTCCTCCTGGCAGCCTGGGGGTGGCGACCGGAGTCTGTAGCCGGTCGTCCATCACACCATCTCTGCAAGTCTTGCTTAATTTTTTCCATGCAGATGGCAACATTTTGTTGATAAAGAGCTTTGTATTTACTTGTGATGTTTAACCCTAGGTATTTCAACTGATATGATAAAAGAAAAGGTGTCCAATCTAATATTGTGTGCTTGAGAATTCACTGGAAAGAGCACAGTTTTATTCAAATTAATTCTGAGACCGTAAATCTTTTGAAATTCTGTTAGTGTTGTTAGGACTGCAGGCACAGTGTTTTGTAGATCTGATATATACAGTACCATATCATCTGCATACAGAGAAATTTTCTGTTCAAGTCTTTTTCTGATAATCACCTTTATTTCATAAGCATTTCGAAAGTGAACTGCCAGTGGCTCAATGGCGATTGTGAAAAACAGTGGTGACAAGGGGCATCCTTGTCTAATACCCCATTCTAGTTTGAAGTAGTCTGAATTAATTTTGTTAATACAAACTGAAGCTTCTGGACTGGTATACAGTAGTTTGATCCATGCACAAAAGTTTGGGTCAAACCCAAATTTCTCCAATGCAGTGAAAAGGTAGTTCCATTCAACCATATCAAATGCTTTTTCTGCATCCAATGATAGACTTTGTGGGTGAATATACAGGTATTACATTAAACAGGCGTTGAAGATTGGAAGCTAAGTGTCTGCCTTTAATACATCCAATTTGGTCTTGTGATATTACTGAAGGAAGCACTTTCTCAATCCTTCTAGCTTGGACTTTGGAGAGTATCTTAACATTCAGAAGTGAAATTGGTCTGTATGATGCACATTGTAATAAGTCCTTATTTTGTTTAGGAAGGACTACAATTAATGCTTGGCTAAAAGTTTGAGGTAGAATTTTATTGTCTCTAGCTTCTGTAAATGTTGCTAATAAAAGGGGGAGCTAATTTATTTGAGAATTTTTTATTAAAAAAAAAAAATAGATCTGAAGTGACTTTATAGCATCTAGTAATTCTGATAGTGCCAGAGGTTTATCCATTTCCTCTGCACTGAGAGTATCTATTTGTGGTATCTGTAATGCATCCAAAAATGCATTAGGTTGTGTCTTGTCTTCTTTAAACTCAGTAGGATATAAGGACTTATAGTAGTCTCTAAGTGTGTGCATTACATTTTTATGGTCAATGATTTTGTCTCCAACTGTGTTGGTGATTGCTGGGATTGCATTGCGATTTGTTGACCTAAGATCTTATTAGCTTTCTCTCCCTGTTCATAGTAATGATGTCTTGATTTAAAAATGAATTGTTCTGTTTCTTTAGTTGTCAAGAGGTTGAGTTCTGAATGCAGAGCCTGCCTTTTCCTATGAAGAGCCTCATTTGGACACCTGGCATGTTCTTGATCTATTCTGGTAATTTCACTGATTAGGTCTGATACCTTCTTGGTTTCCAGTTTACTTCTTTGGGAAAGATATGAGATAATCTGTCCTCTTAAGAAAGGCTTCAGGGTTTCCCAGAGTATTCCTGCAGAAACCTCTGAGGATGTATTTGTCTCTAAAAAAAAAATGATTTGCTTGGATATAAATGCTGTACAGTTCTCATCTGCTCATGAAAGTGGGTTAAGATCCCATTTGTGAGATGAGTATGTGGGACATAATGATTTTAGCTCCAAGATCAAAGGGGCATGGTCAAGAGATAACAATAGCATCATACTTACAAGATTTAATCGTAGGCAAGAAATTGTTATCTACAAAGAAATAATCAATTCTTGAGTAGCAATGATGCACTGGTGAGTAGAAGGAATATCCTCTTGAGTTTGAGTTTAGAAATCTCCAGAGGTCTGATTAAATTGTGATCAGTTACAAACTGTGTAATTGTCTTTGCAGTGTTAGATGTCATCACCCCTGTGGTAGGAGACTTATCTAGAAATCTTATTTCTTTTTACAACCCCAAATCAGACAAAGATGGGATGGTATGGATAATGCAAACTAAAAAAAAAAAAGAAAAATGCAGTGACTCTTAAATTTACTTTGACTTTTATTTCATTGCAGACAATATGAACCCAAGATATTTCATGTTTTGTCTGGTCAGCATCATTTACTTTGTTAACATACATCCATTCCTGTATTTCAGGCCTGGAACAAATCCCAAAAAATGTGTAATGTCGCTATTCCTTGTCACAACACTTAAATGATGTTTTGGCACTGCGAATACCAAACAATGAAGCATTTCAGGTATAATTAAGATGTACAGCATTACAGGGTCGTTGTTGCTTTTTCATTTCAGAAGTCTCCACACATTCTCTTTTGGGGACAGGTCAGGACTGCAGACAGGCCAGTCCGGTACCTGTACCCTCTTTTGTGGAGCCGTGCCATTGTAATGTGTGCAGAATATGGTTTTGCATTGTCTTCTTGAAAAATGCATGGACTTCCCTGGAAAAGATGTCATCTTGAAGGCAGCATATGTTGCGCTAAAATCTCGATGTACTTTTCTGCATTAATGCTGCCATCATAGAAGCATAAATTGCCATTAGCAAGGGCACTGACACAACCCCAAACAATGACAGGGCCTGGCTTTTGGACTTGTTGCTGGTTTAACAGTCTGGATGGTCCTTTTCATCTTTGGTCTGGAGTATACAGATTCCATTTCTTCCAAAAAAGATCTGCAGTTTGCTGTTTCTCAGCACCACCTTTTTTTACCTTCTTTTACCTTTGGTGTCCATTGTAAAATGGTTAAATTCAGTGAGCAGGTCAAAAGAATAGATGGATAAATGGATGGATAGTTTCAATTTCACATGTATAAAGTTGTTCTATTGGGGTATTTCCCCTAGAATGGATACCTTCACAAAAGGTGGGGTTATTCCACTTGGGGAAAAACTGTCTTTTTACGGATTTACTAAATGTGTCTGGAATCCCACCAGGACATGTCCCAGTGTTGCCTTTGGCAACTCCACTCCTGCATTTCCTTAACTCTCTTAATCCAGTCATGGGATTTCAGAAAGGTTAGTCCCTCTGGCCTGACAACCCATGGATTCAAATCCCAATTTGAACATTATCTGTGTGATTTGGTACATTCTTTCTGTGTTTTTCTTGGAGTCTCATTTTTCTTCAACATGCAAAAGTTCCAGATATTAGATTAACTGGAAAGACTAAACTGGCTCATAATGTGTGTGTGGATATGTGCATGATTGTACCCTGTGATCAAATGCTGCTGGGATGAACTCCAGCCCCTGTGACTCTGAACTAGACTAAGCAAGTTTAATAATGGATAAATATAATGGAAATATGATACATCGGTAACTTTGTGGGAATACCAATTTGATATTTAGTGTGGAATAAATGAACAACAGTGACTCTTAACAAGTTGTGATTTACAGTAATTCTGTATTTTCTCAATCACAGTTTTTTGAGCACATCATGCTGTTATGATGGGCAAACACTTAATTTTCACAGTTTTTTTGGTTCTTTCATTATTCTAGATGGCAAGGATTCCAATAAAAAAATCACGATTTTGAGATTAACTGTAAAAGCACAGAAGGACAGAAGAGATTCAATAAATGGGGGAAAACCTGTCTATCTGTCTCATTTGGTCAGCTTAAGTCAATCCTCTTCTTTTTACAATACTTAAGTGGTCTTAATATTTTTGTAAATTCATTATCAGTAAGAAGGCAAGATGATGTGGTTTTAGTTCTTAGCAAACATATTTTAAATTAATAAGATATGTTAAATAATTGAAAATATTGCTCAAATGTGATCACTCAATATTACTCATCATTACTCAACTAACTAATATTGTGCGTATAATAATCAAATTAGTTACAAATTAACAAATTACAAAAAATACCTACAATCAGTTAGTGGGATTATGTTGAAGCTATAACAGAGACTTAAGTAGACAAATAATTTGACATTATAGAAATTAGTTTTTTACTAAATTTCTGCTAAATGAGATCCCTAGAACATCTGAAATTATTTTGTGTTTGTGTTCTTCTTCTTATGTTCTATTCAGCACATATAAATCACAGCTCAGGCAGCACCTGTTCATAGCTATGACAGATTGTCTGTCCAGGGAGCTGGCAAGCTCTTTAAACCTTAGCTGCAGAGGGTGTACCTCATAAAGCATGTCTTACTGTTCTGATTTTTTGATGATCTCATTATGTGAACCCCTGCTAACAGCTTCTTCCTTTTAAGACTTCCTTTTCCCTTCATTTCACAAGTATTTTAGGAACTAAATGTTAGTGTTGTCTTAAAACCATAGGAAAGCTATTCAAAGGTAGAATACCTGCCTTTACGTTCTGTCCCCATATTGCACTGTAGTCACCTTTGCCAGCTGAACCACAGGAGGTGATATTTCTGGCAGAATGACTCAAGTCCCATCAGAGGCCTTACAGGATGTTTGTTCTGTAGATTATTGTTCCACTCACCTCTTAATTAGCAGCTCAGATCTGCTCTACCTGAACAACATATATCTTGTTTGTGTTCTTGGGTCAGTGGTTTTAATACTTGTGAAAAAGGCACACCGAAGGATCAATGCTGTTTTCGGCCATGTCAGACTACTTCATAACAGACACTTGTAACATACAGTGGAAAATAATTTAAAGATGTTCACCTCAACCTCTGTGCTTGTGCAGTTAATCCAGTAATTTCTAATTAGCTGCAAAGTTGTTTGTATAGGTGAGGTCTCTGAAAGATCAAAAAGACAGTACCAAGTAGACTGTAACCTGTCCTGTCCTTTGAATTAACTTTATGGTCTAAGAATGATAATGTTCCTTTTTTCCAAATAAATAACACAATAAACTTGAGTAAAAAAAAGAAGCAAAACAAGAAAAAAATAGACATAAGACCTTTACCTCCTCAGTGGGTTCTCTTTTTAACATAGGTCAGTATTTTCCAATTATTCCACATATTTCACTTTTGCCCAGCCTTTCTTTCTTTCTTTCTTTCTTTCTTTCTTTCTTTCTTTCTTTCTTTCTTTCTTTCTTTCTTTCTTTCTTTCTTTCTTTCTTTCTTTCTCATATTCCAATGTGTTTATTTTCTTTTTCTTACTTCGCTCAGCTAAGGCAGTCATAGAGCATTTAAGTACAACCTTTGGATCACTTCTAGGATTTTCCCTGAATTTACTTCTGTTGTTGTTCTGCAAAAACATGTATGCCGAGTCCAGGATTTTGATCTTGTCAATGGACAGCACGGTCTCAGTACTTTTCTGAATCACTGCTAGTACCAATGAAGTGTCTCATTCATACCCACCTCCCCATCATTCTGCAGTGACCCCTAGGTCCAAAGCTCAGGGATACTAAGTATAAATTTTTGGGCTAACATCGCTTTAACATATCTCTTTATAATGGCTTCTGCTGATCTACTTTGCCTGGGCTCTAGCACACCAATACAGAATTCAATCCCTTATGCCACTCTGCCACACTTATCAATTCATGGGCTTCCTCTTTCCAATGCCTAATCTATCAAGTTCTGGTTATAAATCCTAGGTGGACAGGGGGTTAACTATAGTAGTTAACCACAAAAATTCAGTTACAAGTATTAGGGTACAGTTCTTGGTAATTAAACTGTTAGCAATGGTGCATTTGAACTGTCTTTGAAAGTAACTTGGAAGCTCATGGAAACATTATATAACTGTTGCTTTGGCTTTAATTTTTATGGCGAATTCCAAAAGTGTAGTGCACAGAAAAGTGTTCCCAGTGTTCCTTCTCAGTTACTAGGCTCATCAAATGTTAAGCCTCTTGGAATCTGAAATTGAATATGGGTGTTCTTTGTCATAGCTGTGTGCATTCTCATTGTGCAAATGAATAACTACTAAGGCGTCTTTTTTTTGTAACTATCTAAAGTATGGTAGTACAATAATACAACATCAGAGAGTTTGCAGATGTGCCATTCAGACTGCCTTTTTTTTTGTTTGTTTAGCAAATAGCCAACTGCCCCAAGTATAGTCTCTAATCCAATTATTTTGTAGATGAAGGAAGAGTCCCAATTTTCTCTAACTGTATGAAGAATTACTGGCTGCTTTGCTTCTTAAATGCAATTTATTATTAAATTATGACACTTAAATAGTCTTTTTATGACTTATAAATATGGTTTACTAATCAAAGTGTAGAAATCAGAATGAAATTGTGTAGTATAACATGAAATGAGTGGTTTGTACCTCAAAATCCAGACATCAATCAATGAAGTGAAGCAGTGTTTCAAGGGATTGTTACCAAAATAAATTCATTTACTGGATCAGCTTTATTCAGTTCAGGTTTAAAAGGTGTTGTAGTCTACTCTGGCAGCATTGAGTGGAAGAGAGGAACCAGTCCTGGGGAAGGTGCATTGCGGGACTCACCTACATATATGTAGCCACATCCCCATAGCCACCCTCACAATCACAAGTGGACAATTTAGAAACAGCAACAATGTAAATGTGCACATTTTTGGGATGTTGAACTCTTTAGGATGCAGCAGTAAACATCTAGTCTGCCTTGAGTCCCCCTATACTTTTTACGCTGGGCCATCAATGTTCTCTCAAACTATCCCGGAAACCCAGAATGAATTTTAAAATTTTGTTCCAGTAGAAAACAAAAGGGTGGGTCATAGAACATGGAGTAGCAAATTATTAAATAAACAGAGGAGACTTCTAGTGCCTCTCTGGGCCCCCTGAGCAAAAGATGATTCCCTTGTGTGGGATGGCCAGTTAACTTTCCACCAAATTTCCATAAATAACTTTTTGTTCTTGCTGTATTTGACCTCCGTTTATCCTGCTAGTCAAACCTTTCACCAGCTCACATTCTAAATCCAAGTTTACTGACTGTATAGCCAGAAGGAGCTTTTAAGCCCTAGCCTAAGACCACTTCCAAGAGATGACATCTGGTTCATTTGGAACGACATCCAAGACATCAAGTGCATGTGTCCACGTATAGATCAAGTACCAGCTCTGCCTGTTTCCCTCTTCGACACCAAATCTAACTTTGTCCTTAAATGACCAGAATATCCTTGCAATCCTTAACCACCCGCCCTTCATGGACAACAAGATCCATCATAAATACATAATAGATTGTGTGTATTTATGATTATTTGTGTTGTCTGATGCTTTACATTCAGGTTCAGTGATTCTCAACTGGAAACTAATATGTCTGTCATACTGTATTGTGTTTTCTTTTGACTGACTGCTGTAATTTTTGCAAACAGGACCACTTATTATAGTAAAAAAAAAACAATATTGCCTTTTATTGTATTCACTGGAAGGTTTCATTATAGGTTAAATCTAGAAATATGATTTTCTCTTTAAGCAGAAAAGTAAAAATCCCTTCTCTCCTGTGCTGTTTTTCAGGTTATTGATACTACTGACCTAAAATAACATCTACAAATAAATAAATAAATCCAGTTTAATGAAACACCATGTGATTTTAATGTTATTGATTAATTGAGCCAATTTTAATTATAAAAACAACCCCTTAATTTATGATAGTTCATTAGTTTAAAACAGTGAAATAGTACATATGCCACTCTTCCATGCAAATCCAATTCTATAATTATTTGAAAAAAAGCAACATTCTTTCAATAAAAGCTTAATTTAAAAATGTCAAAAAAGTTTTTGCTTTTAATGAATTTCTGCAGCAGTGAATTTGATTATTTTAAATCTGAGTCTAATAAATGTAAAAGGATTTAATTTTTTTCTACAAGTGGAGCTTTTTTTTCCTGAAGCTAATAACAAATCAGTGTTTGACTCATCCTTTTCAACAAGTGATATCCTTTCTTCATTGTGCTTTTATCCTACAGTCTGATGCTTATGATTTATGAATTAACAGTAAATTACATTTTGAAATTTTGCACAAGGACTCAAACTGTTGTAGCATATTTCATATTATGTATTTATTGTTTTTAAGTGTACAATCCATTGTCTGTACCTGGAGGCTATATTTATGTTTTTTTAGATAGCTAATTGGCGTTGATTTTTCATTCATTCTTTTTCTGAACTCATGGCCTCCAAACTAGGACTAAAGCGGTTGGATGGAGCATACCGAGTTCGTGACAAGAGCCTGTCCTATATGGAACACCAGGTCTACGTTATGAATTAAACACGGAAATATTGCCAAAAAAATCTAATAATATAGTTGTTAGTTATTCATTTGTACTAATGATAAAGTGGAGCAGTGGACACTGTTGATGCCTCATGGTTTCAGTAGGCTGGTCAAGAGTGAATAAGTGTACATATATAAGTGATTGTGCCCTGAAGTGTACTTATATTCCATCCAAAGATGACCTGATACTATAAGCTGTGTTTCTGCATATGTCCATAACTGCAAAAGGGTATTCAGAAAATAAACAGATGATACTTGCTTTTCCACGCCATACCTTTCCATTCGTCCTTGAATTATGTTTGCAGAAAGGAGAGTTTATTTTTTTAAAGAAGGTTGGATATAGCTTATTTCTTGGCATATACCTTTATGTTTAAACTGCAGAATACATGTAATAGTTCTTAATTACATTGCATTGGACAAGACTGTGGCAGTGTGATTAATGCTGCTGTCTCACAACTCCAGGAGACTGTATTTGAATCATTGTCCTTGTGAAGTTTTACTTTGGATTCTTCAGGGTTTTTTTTGACACATCCCTAGAATATGCAGTTACTTTGACTGGGAACTCTGAATTTGCCCAATGTAAGTGTGAGTGCCCTACAAATGACTGCCACTGTGTTCTGGGGTGGCTCCTGGCTTACACCTCATGCTATCACGTTAAGCCCCCTGCAACACTACTGAGGATAAAGTGGATTCAGTTAACAGGTGGAGAGGTGATAATTGTGCTTAAACAGAAGAGCATCTCATTAGACACATAAGGAATTGGATTAGGAGAGGTCATTAACCATCAACATTACATACCTAGCAGAATGTTTCAAATAATTCCTTAATGTGCAAGTATTTTATAGTTTAGTCAATTTAGTAATTATTTAAGCAGTATAATCAGCCAGGCATAACCCATTTATGTGTGAAGTAGAAAATTCCATTTCTTAAACTTAATTGTTTCTCACCATTAACCTATATTGTGTAGTGCAAGAAACTAGCTGAAGCTTCTTTAGGAGAGTAAGTACAGAAACCAGTGACATATTTTATATTTTGGACTATCATTTGTACAGATAATCATAGGTAGCTATGAACAGATTTACAATTGTAAGTAGTTTGTTCACATATTTTCATTCAGAATTCTTCATACTATTTTCATTACTTTGGCCTTGCTAGATCCTTGGATCACTAGGTAAGAGAAGGGACTCAAACATGTCAGTCATTCAGTGATTGTGTAACCCACTTAGTCCTGAATGGGGTCGTGTGTGGTCCTGGAGCCTGTCCCAGCTATCTCAGGGCACAAGGCAGGAACAAACCCTGGACAGGGCATCAGTCCATCATAGGGTGAACACACACACACACACACACACCTCAGTCACACACTAGGGCCAATTTAGTACCACCAATCTACCTAACCTGAAAATCTTTGGACTGTGGGACAGAACCGGAACATTTGGAGGAAGTCCATGGAGACACGGAGAGAACATGCAAACACCATGCAGGGAGGACCCAGGATGCAAACCCTGGTCAACTTGCTGCAAGACTGCAGCTGTACCACTGCGCCATCATGCTGCCCTCTCTAGCATACATTATATGAACTAATGAATAAAGCTAACTTTTTTTGCCCTTCAAAGAATTAGAAAGTGCTACTGGAAATAAAATCTTTTTTATGATTCCAATATTTTCATGAAGAGTGACAAATGCCTTGATGGAAAAGTGGAGATTTTTTTTTCATGATATAGAACCTAAAACAGCTACTATTCATTTGTTTGTTTTGTGAACCCATTTTATGCAGTCTTCGTGTTACAGGGGAGTGGAGTATATCCATGCCATCTTATATGCCCAAATTTAATGCTTGGTCCAAAAATTAGGCATTCTTTTTTGGCTGTTTGGAAATGTAGTCAAAAATATTACTTTTACAAACATCTTTTCAGAAGCAGAGAGGGAATTGGAAAATAAAAACGTGATTCTTAAGTGTTAATGTTACTTTAGTCAAATCTAATGTTAAAATGATTTAGTGAGTTGAATTAATTATTGTGAGTGGAAGTTTTAAAATAGTTTACCAGCCATTGGCTGCAGTCATGCTTAAATACTTGATACTTGGTAGGATAAATCCTACTTCATCAAAATTGAAATCACAGAGCTGCTTTCACTCTGAACTTGTAAGCTCTTTTCCTATCTTTCAGGCAAGCTTGGTGTTTTTTGCAAGAAGAGGATATTACTGCAGGGAGAAATAAAATGGTTGAGTGTTATTTATTGGCAAGGTGATGATTAGGTTACATGAGGTAAACAACATTATCAAGTAGCACTACTTGCATAAATTTGCATTAGTGGGTACTTGAAGCTGATTTTTAGCTCTTTTTAGATAATCTGATTCAGCTGTGGACTCTGAGCTGCATGTCTGGAGTGTGCATTGAGCAACCGTGGATACGGATATTCTCAAATTCAATGAGGCACTAGATCTTCATTAAGTGAAGTGAAGCATAGTTGTTCAAATGAATTCAAGCCCCAGAGTAGCAGAAGGATTGTTTTCTTCTGCATTCTTTTTTTCTAAGACCAATTGTTTTAAGTATTGAATGGGTTTATAAAAGTGGTTTTATTTCCGGGAGAATAAATTAGGTGTGAAGAACCTGATTATTTTATGACAGAAGTGTATTAACATTGAAACAACTACGTTAAAAACTTGTAGATGGTATTGGAAGGTAAACCATAGGCAACAAAAATGTTGTTTTGAAACTTTTTACCGTAGAAGTCACAAACATTGACATGAAATGACTTGATCTGTTTGCTAGCCAAGAGGCATCTGGGAATTAGTGAGGAGCAGGAGTCATACGCCATACAGAATATATGACATGAGCATGATGCCGGTTAGTTGCCATGGTTAAAAGTTATCCTATTTATGGACCAAAATATTTCCTGCTATCAGGGAGAATTTTCATACAACATTGTAATTGTAGTCATAACATGCTGAAATAAATGAAACTATCTGCTCGCAGTTAGGAGACCTGGGTTCACTTCCCGGGTCCTCCCTGCGTGGAGTTTACATGTTCTCCCCGTGTCTGTGTGGGTTTCCTCCAGGTGCTCCGGTTTCCCCCCACAGTCCAAAGACATGCAGGTTAGGTGGATTGGCGATTCTAAATTGGCCCTAGTGTGTGCTTGGTGTGTGGGTGTGTTTGTGTGTGTCCTGCGGTGGGTTGGCACCCTGCCCTGGATTGGTTCCTGCCTTGTGCCCTGTGTTGGCTGGGATTGGCTCCAGCAGACCCCCGTGACCCTGTGTTCGGATTCAGCGGGATGGAAAATGGATGGATGGATGGATGGATTGTAATTGTAGTCATAACATGCTGAAATAAATGAAACTATCTGCTCGCAGTTAGGAGACCTGGGTTCACTTCCCAGGTCCTCCCTGTGTGGAGTTTGCATGTTCTTCCCGTGTCTGTGTGGGTTTCCTCCAGGTGCTCCGGTTTCCCCCCACAGTCCAAAGACATGCAGGTTAGGTGCACTGGCGATCCTAAATTGTCCCTAGTGTGTGCTTGGTGTGTGTGTGTGTGCCCTGCGGTGGGCTGGCGCCCTGCCCGGGGTTTGTTTCCTGCCTTGCGCCCTGTGTTGGCTGGGATTGGCTCCAGCAGACCCCCGTGACCCTGTAGTTAGGATGTAGCAGGTTGTATAATGGATGGATGGATGGATGAATGATCTAAAGAGTAATGCAATTGTAGTTTTCACCCAGCACTTTAAAGCCAATGTCACACTACGTGACTTCTAGCTAAAGGTAATGCCAAACTTGAAGACAGAGTTGCTGATTTGGCTGCTCCAGGATTTCAGATTATGCAACCTCAAATGCAGGGCATGACATCACTCTGTGATGAATTTTCAGAGCAATTTTGTACTTCCAAAGTATTGTGAGCTCATCCCTTTTTCTAATAGCCAGTAATGTCCAACCAAAAACTGTAGAGGTGCAGACAGGTCACCTGAAATTTTGACCAGGTTATTCCTTCTTTCCTTTGTGTTGTACAACATAAACATGCACAACAGACAGACGGCATGGCGACTCTGTGTGTGGCAATGAGTGTGTGGGTGAGTGTGCTCTTCCCATGACTGGCAACTTGTCCAGGACTACTTCCTTCATTGTGCTATGTAAGATCATACAGTAAATGGATGGATTTCATTAACATATTTTCCCATATAATGCAGCCAATGTATTGAACCATGTCAAATGGTATCACTAATATCACTCTTTGACTTATCAAAATTCTTCTATCCCCCAAGTTTTTGTATTTTGTCTATTTAATAATCCTAATCAATTTTCTTGGCCTAGGTCACTCTTGCTTCAGTGTTAGTGTCTCCCATTTTTGCCATTGGGAGTATTCAGTATTGTAGTTACTATATTCTACATTTTTCCAAAAAATGCTGATAATACAAGATCAAATATATAAAATGAAATCTCTTTTCTGCACCAGCTGGACATGGCCCTGCCATGCCATGAAATAAAGGGTAAGCTGGATGCAAACATTAACTTCTTAAGCCTGATTTTGGATCCAGTAACTTATCCTTTATTTTATCCATATGGGTAAGGCAGATGGTAGCTAAATTTTCAAACAGAGGCATGCAGTGGAATTTTAAATAAGGTTTCAATACTTCATTAGAAAATAACTCTAACAGATGTTAGAAATGAGTGTAATCCTATTTTATATGGTAGTAAAGTCAATCTCAGCACTGGATAGTGATGTATGCCATTATCAAAGCTAATCACTTGTATTTATTAGACAGTCAAAACAAGAGATATCATCATTAAATTTGAGTGTACGTTAAATAATGAGACATAAGTTTTTTATATGGTAAAATACATTACAGATATTCCTTTAACTAAATTTAAATTTAGGAATGTAAGCTCTGAGTTAACATTTTACATTAAAATATGTCAATAATTATCTATAGGAATATAAAATATGTATATTGTTTGTACATTTTTTTTAAATTGAAATTAGGAAAACAAAGTGAGATAGTTGCTAGAACTGCTGTCTTACTCCATAGGCATAGGTTGGATTCTCAGACCAGCGCCCTTCTACTAAAGTCCTTTTGGGTTTTCTCTGATATTATGGTTTCTTCTCAAACATGTCCATGTCATGTTTGTGATAGTATGGCCCAAGTATGATGCAGGCCATGTCAATAAGTGAATTAACAAAATTGTCTAATGTTAAAATGGCAGGTATTTTTCCCAACTAAATCATTTATCTCTTTTTTCATCAGTTTGCATGCATCTTGACATTGGCAAGTCTGAATGCACTTTCTTTGACTTTATTACACTCTTTAATCCTGCTGCTGATAGTGCCCTTCCATGTATAGACATGGTTTAAATCTTCTATGATTATAATAGCTTATATATTCTTTAGTCATTTGGCAGAAGCCAGTAGTGTTATTCCCACTGCTTCTATCATTCCTTCTATCAGATTCTGCTTGCCCTACTTTGCAGTTTTAGCTAATCCATATTCTGGACTTCTAAAGATATAGAAGTGCAAATGCATTCGTTTTACTTTATAAAATATATGTACTGTTCCTGTTGCTTTCACTGTAAGCATAATGTGAAATAAAAAATGCTCATTATGACAGAGGCTATCTAAAACAGAGATAGCAAGATTTTTTTTTATCATTAATCTCCTGAGTTTGTGTGTTCCAAACAAATATGAGTTTCAGCATCAGCTCTCGTTTTTTTTTTGTTGTTGTTTCTGGCTTCTACTCCAGGCCATTATGAGATATTATAGCTTGGTGGGGAAAAAGGACAGTCCAGAGGACAGTTTTAGATTATTTGACTCAATGTCTAGAAGATTTATTGTGTTTATGGCTAGTCAAAAATGAGAATCAATAAAAATGAAAATGTCTGAAGTCAGAAGAAACAAAGAACACCAATGGTAAACCCAAAATGGTAAACCAGAAATCCAAAAATTCAATTCAAACATAAGAATCAAGGTGTCCAAACCATTGCTACTGAGCCTTTTTTTCCTAACTACCACTAAACACCTATGAAGATTTTTTTAACATATCCAAAAACTGTGTACCACCATCTTAAACAAGAATTGTAGATGATATCAGGAGTAACAAAGACGTTTAACCATGCAACTGTCAATGAGGAATATTGCTATAATCAATATGGCTGCACCAAGAAAAATTAAATTATGACATCTGTAAGCAAAAAATAAAAAAATAAAAAGGTGCAACAATAAAGTCAAAAAAAATTTTGCTAAAATAAAATAATGAGAAAAATCAAAAGATTAATAAAGCAATTTAAAACCATTCCCAAACTTATGTTACAATATGCAATTCACTCTATCCGCTAAATAGACTAAAAAACAAGTTAGAAATTGTGCACTTTGTGGCTTCATTTTCAAGTGCCTTTGGGGCATAGTTAACTGATTTGAAAGTTGGAGCATTTTAATGTACAAAGTGTTAGTTGTCATATTTTTGTTCATTAAGAATTGTAAGTACCAATTTAGATGGGCTGGCATCTCAGCCAGAAGTGAGGGTGGTTTCTTCCCTAGTCTATAATGTCTATAATGAGAGGATGAGGATGAACGAGGAATCCTGACCGGGTTGGTTGCAGGTGGTTTTCCTGGCCGGGAGGCCATAACGGATGAACAGGAGGAAATTCCTTCCCCAGTATGCTAGGGGGCAGCAGGAGGAGTAGTCCTTATTTTAAGGCGGTTCCATCTGACCCTGATGTGCTACTGGCACACAACATGGTAGCACTGGAAGTACTGTCGGATCAGGCATAAAAGATCTCGCTCAACCTCATCTGGGTGAGTCAGAGTTAGGGGGCAGGGGGCGGAACTCACCTGGAGGAGTTGAAGGAGGGAAAGAAGTTATATATTATCTATGGTTGTAGAAGTGGATCTTGTTCATTTGTGAAGGTTCTGTGTTTAATAAACAAAATCTTTTATTTGAACCTGGGACTGCATTGGGTGTGTTGATGTCTGGAGTTTGGGACTTAGTGGTGCCCTCTACTGGTTATAGTTTGTAATTTATTTCCCAGTATTAGTTCATGCCTTACGTAGTGGCGTTCTTTTCTTGATGTTTAGTTCCTGCAGGCTGCTTTTTTTTTCTTTCACTGTTTGTTGTGTTTGTTATCAGTGTGATGATAACTATACAGAGTACTGGCAATAAAGGAGCTTTTTTTATTTTGATATATTCATCTGAGTAAGAATTAATTTCAAATATAAAACAAAGTAGTTTTGTAACAGTGATCAATATGCACAAATACCAGTGACAGCAGAATGCAATTACTTGCATTTGTAAACTACATTAAATACATTCTTTTTAACAACAGTTTAAAATATCATGTACTTAAAACGTAGCCCAAACAGGCTTATGATCACTCAATAGTTTGCATAGACAGCATATTCCAATTCAAGTGATGACAGCATTAATTGATGTCCTATTGTTAGTTGTTTGCTGTGAAGAGTCTGCTACTAATTGTAGCTCATATTTTTTAAACATAACATTTTTGAAATAGCTACTCAATGGAGAGTTAAAACCTCTGTTGAAGTCTCAAAGTCAACTTGGTGACTGCTTCGGAATAGAATATACAGCAGATCTGGAGTTTTGCATATAAATGATACGCTCAATAAAATATCGAACCATTGTAATGTGCAGATAATTGTGCCATGAGGTTGTTTATAGTGTAACATAAATACTAAGTACCTATCTCCCTTTTTTTTTTACTTTTACAGTTAATATATTGCAAGTAGCAAGAGAAGTGATCTAAAATGTCACTCACGTTGTGTTTGATTAACTTGTATTGAAGATTTTTTTTGCCATCAGAAGCAGCTGTCGAATGAGTTAAAGAGAAAAATATATAAAATATTCAACTTGAAGTAATGTCACTTAAGTAAATTTTAAACTGTAAACTAATCCGTGAATGAAGCTGCAAAGAATGTTTTTTTCTCTTTTAAGATAGAAAGTTTGCTAATACTTTTCAATGGGAGGTTTTGAAATGTCAAAACTTTTTCCAACATCTACAATGAACAGAAATAAAAATGGAAATATCCATCCATCCATTATCCAACCCGCTATATCCTAACTACAGGGTCACGGGGGTCTGGTGGAGCCAGTCCCAGCCAACACAGGGTGCAAGGCAGGAAACAAACCCCGGGCAGGGCACACACACCAAGCACACACTAGGGACTATTTTGGATCGCCAATGCACCTAATCTGCATGTCTTTGGACTGTGAGAAGAAACCGGAGCACCCAGAGGAAACCCATGCAGACACGGGGAGAACATGCAAACTCCACACAGAGAGGACCCGGGAAGCGAACCCAGGTCTCCTAACTGCGAGGCAGCAGCACTACCACTGCGCCACCGTGCCGTCCAAAATGGAAATATTTTACTTATTTGTCATTATAAGTGTAAAAGTATTTTCCTTTGATAAGTGTCACCTACACTAAGGAAGCCAAGGAGAATATAGAGTTCTATAACAATCTCTTCTCTCTCAGTCTTGGGTTTAGAGGATTTCCACCCAACACATTTCCAGCTAGGTCATGAAAGTGCTACCTGCAAAGTCCATCTTATCCTATTTAAAATATTAATCCACTTCCAAGTACCAATATAAATGTATCCTTAAGTGGTAGAATAGAACATCAGTACAGATTTATAAATCTATGCATACATTATACTGTATAATGTATTCAATATGTCAGCATGAGGTTAATAAAAATGATACATGGGAGTCATAATGATGACTGTTTAATTTACATAGGACAAGACTAAAATGTTCTGTTCTACATCTTCATTTCATTTACATATAATCTCCCTGAAAAATAAATTAAATAGACATTTAGAAATATAGTAGATAGTATTATATAGTAGATAGTATTATTTTTGTATTTATTGAAATAAAGGGAAATTGAATTTAATAAAATATAAATTAAATGAGGAATGTTGGAGACCTAAATTTGGTTAATTACTTTTTGTTGGGTTCATTGGTGACTCTAAATCAACCTGGAAAGGGTCAGCGGCGAGTGTTTCCATTGAATGAATTAGTGAGTGTCAGTCTATACAATTTTACCTTTCAAAAATCTGCCAACCTTTCTAGTTTTCAATTTTAATTTGCACACAGTGCTGATGGGACAAACTTCATCTCATCACAACAGACATTGTGCATTTAGGCCACTACCAGCCAATTTTACCTTAAATAAAATGACTGAATTAAAAATATTTTGAAAATGTTATGATTAAAATGTAACTTAAAAAAACAATTGAAAATATATTTAAAGTTAAATGAATGCAGATGATATAATGTACTGTTTTACATAAAGAGCTGCCTAGATAATGTCACTATAACAAAACAAATCCATGCTTTCTTCAACAATAAGCTGTAGATGACAGGCAATGTACGACTCTTGCTAAAGGCTTGCAATAAGGTTTTCCACTCTGGTGTTAAACAGCAGTACACGTGTTGCCAGGTCAAAGCTGAAGAGTGGCATTAGAAATGACAAAGAAGCCCTAAAGTGGAAAATTGAGCATTATTTTGACAACTTAGACCCACGTCACATCTATCCATCCATTATCCAACCCGCTATATCCTAACTCCAGGGTCACAGGGGTCTGCTGGAGCCAATCCCAGCCAACTCAGGGAGCAAGGCAGGAAACAAACCTCGGGCAGGGCACAGCCCACCGCACGGCATACACACGGACACACATCCACACACCAACCACACACTATAGACAATTTAGAATCACCAATGTACCTAACCTGCATGTCTTTGAACTGTGGGAGGAAACCGGAGTATCCAGAGGAAACCCACGCAGGCACGGGGAGAACATGCAAACTCCACGCAGGGAGGACCCAGAAAGCGAACCCAGGTCTCCTAACTGCAAGGCAGCAGTGCTACCACTGCGCCACCGTGCTGCCCCCATGTCACATCACTAAATAAAATAATAATACCAACCCAGCGACCAGTAGCAGCAGTTCCTCGCTGGCACAGCAGCTTAACTGCTTCTTTGGACGCCATAGGATGGAGTGACCAGGAACTGTCAGGATCTCCATTCCAGCTCCAAATACCAAGAGCCAGGTACTCACTATACAGTCTTCTGATGTTATACACACATTCCGAAATATCAATGTGCAGAAAGCGGCTTGCCCAGATGGTGTCCCAGGATAGGTTCTTATAGACTGTGCTGCAGAGTTAGTGGAGGCATTTACAAATATCTTCAATCGATCTCTATCACAGAGCACTGTCCCTACCTGCCTGAAGACATCTACCTTAGTACCAGTTCTAAAGCAGACTGCAGTAACCTGCCTCAATGATTACAGGACAGTAGCATTAACTCCAGACATCATGAAGTGTCTGGAAACACTAGTCCTCAAGTACATTAAGGCTACTCTCCCAACCTCACCAATCCACATATAGATCCAATAGGTCAGTAGACAACATCATTTCCGCTGTCCTCCACAATGTACTACTCCAACTGGAACAGCGAGGAACATATGCACAGCTGTTGTTTGTGGATTCCCCCACGTTGTCACTCAGCGTAGGAGCACCGCAAGGCTGTGTGTTGAGCCCTTTCCTTTACTGTGTATACATGTGACTGCATACCAGTCCACAACACCAATGCAATTATTAAGGATGGCGCCGATGTTAACTATACTCAAGTTTTGAAGCTCAACTTTATGAAATTAATGGTGAATCACTTGTTTGTGCAGTTGTGTACAGACCTCTGAAGGTAAATACGGATTTTATTTTAGTTTAATTTAGTTCAAATTATGATAAATGTTTGATTGTTGGAGATTTTAATATTCATGTTTGCTGCCCTGGCAAGCCAATGGTAAATGATTTTTTGGTTCTTATTGATTCATTTAATTTTAAACAGGTTGTTAATGCACCCACACATGAAAGGGACATACCATGGACCTTGTATTAATCCATAGTATTGAGTTAAGGAATATAGAGATATGAGATGTCTCTTTTTCTGACCACAATCCTGTTTTATTTGAAACATGCCTCGCCTGCTCATACCATCTTACAGAGACGTTGTGCTCGATTTTTAAATGATGAGGCTGTGAATAATTTTGCATCACTTTTCAGTGTTGCATCAACTCGCCTTTTCGGGGTAGACACTGACGGTGGTGTTGATGTCATTGTGTCCATGTTTAATTCTATCTGTTTAACTACCCTGGAAACTGTTGCTCCTTTAAGAGATCGTTGTGCTAAATCCAAGTGTGCACCTTGTGCACCTTAGCTTAACAGTAATGTTAAATCATTGTGGCGCTCGTGTAGGCAGGCTGAGCATAAATGGAAGAAGGACAAATTGCAGATATCTTTTGAGATGTTTAGATCGAGTCTTGTCAGCTTTCAAAAAGCTGCTGCGCTGGCTAAAAGAGATTATTTTTTCGAACTTGGTGTCTACCAATTTTAATAATCCAAGGTCATTATTTTATGCAGTGGATTCTGCTTTAAACCCACATGTTTCCAGCTGTCATGACTTGTCTCTGGACAGGTGTGAACAGTTTCTCAGGTTTTTTATTGAAAAGATTGATATAATACAAGCCTGTATGGTATCGTCCCCTTGCGATGCTCCCTGTCCTCCTGTCTGTAATGTTGTGCTTGACTATTTTGAACCAGTGTCTCTTTCTTCGCTTATAGACATTATAAATGGACTAAAGGTTACTTTTTGCCCTTCTGATATTATTCCAATACGCTTATAGAAAGCATCATTAAATACACTCGCACCACATATATTACATATTATTAATTTATCTCTTACCACTGGAATTGTTCCTGCCTATTTTAAACATGAAGTGGTAAAGCCCTTATTGAAGAAACCTAACCTTAGTAAGGAGGACTTAAATAATTTTAGACCGATTTCTCAACTACCTTTTTTATCTAAAATACTTGAGAAAGTTGTTTTGCAGCAGCTTCAGATTGTTTTGGATTGTAATGGTGGTCAAGAAATTTTTCAGTCTGGTTTTAAAACTTATCATAGCACTGAAATGGCTTTACTCAGGGTTGTTAATAATATGTTACTTTCAGCTGACTCTGGGGTTTCGACAGTTTTAGTGCTTTTGGATTTAACTGCAGCCTGTGATACCATCAATCACAACATATTGTTGTCAAGGCTGGATAAGTGGTTAGGAATCCGAGGGGGTGCACTAAATTGGTTTAAATCTTATTTCACAATTAGGATCTTTTCTGTTGGTATCTGTACTTTCCTCTACTGCTCATTTGAAATATGGTGTTCCACAGGGGTCTATTCTGGGTCCTTTGTTATTTTCTTTGTATTTGCTACCCCTTGGGACCATATTTCGCAAATATTGTATTTCATTTCATTTCTACGCTGACAATACCCAGATTTATTTAGTTATGACTAGGGAGTCCTTAAAGTCACTACATGAATGTTATGATGAGGTCAAACATTGAATGGCTGTAAATTTTTTGAATCTCAAGACTGAGGTTATTGTATTTGGACCATTCGCTTCTGATGGGGCTGTCAGGGATCAGCTTGGCTTATTAGCTGGATTTTGCAGACTCACCGTCAGAAATCTTGGGGTTATCCTTGATTCCAATCTTTATTTTAATAAACAGATATCGTCCATTGTTAAGAGCTGCTTTTTTCAGCTTTTTTTTCAGATTTGAAGAAGGTATGCCATGCTTTTATTATATCGCATCTACATTATTGTAATTCACTGTATTCTGGAATCAGTAAATTTTATCTTTCTTGGCTGCAGATGGTTCAGAATGCTGCTGCTCGTTTTCTTACTGGGTCTCAGAAAGTTGTGTCCATTACTCCAATTCTGGCCTCGCTTCATTGGCTTCCAGTTGAATTTAGGATTCATTTTAAAATTTTACTCTTGGTTTATAAGTCGCTAAATGGTGTTGCCCCATCCTATCTGCCCGAGTTGCTGGTTCCATATACACCAGTCCGCTCTTTACGTTCCTCTCAACAGCAATTGTTGGTTGTGTCAAAGTCTAAGATGAAGACAAGGGGTGATCGTGCCTTTGCAGTTCTAGCACCAAAATTATGGAATGCTCTGCCAATTGAAATTAGGTCAGCATCATCGACCCAAATGTTTAAATCTAGACTTAAAACACACTTGTTTTCGATTGCTTTTAACTGTATATACAGTAAGTAACTCTGGTATCAATTTTATTAATAATTTATTAATTTTTTTCATATCCATTGTTTTTCTGTAAATTGTTTATCTTCTAATCAGTTCTTTTAACTTATTTGTTTTAGTATTTATGTAATTTTTGTACTTTGTTTAGTGATTTATTATTGATATGTTTTTATTTTATTGTACAGCACATTGGTTTACACTTATGGTGTTTTAAAATTGTGCTTTATAAATACACTAGCAAAATACCCGCGCTTCGCAGCGGAGAAGTAGTGTGTTAAAGAGGTTATGTAAACATATATATACATATACATATATACATATCTACATATTCACATATCTACATATACATATATACATATATATATATATATATATATATATATATATATATACACACATATACACATCCACATATATATACATATATATATATACACATATCAACATATACAGTATATACACATGCATATACACACATTCATACACACACACATATACATATATACATATACACATACATACATAGTGCATTGTAACACGGGCTGTGATTGTTACATGGGAGGGAGACGACAAATTACAGCTTCCTGCTTTCTAATCGGGCCTGTGATTGGTGCTTTGACTGATGCCCAGATCCCACAGTATCTCCCCTTAGGAGAGGCGTTAGGCAAGTGTAATTGAATAGCGGTGCTGCAAGTTTAGCTTTACACCTGTTGTTAAGGCTTATTGACTGAAAGGGGCTTTCATGAAAAAAGTTAGGGCTTTGCTACAGGATACACCCTCCACAAGTTAAGGAAGTAAAAATAAAGGTATATATTTCTGTTTTATTTAAACCTTTTAAGTTTGTATGCGGGCGGCATGGTGGCGCAGTGAAAAGTGCCAGTTAGGAGACCCGGGTTCGCTTCCTTGTGTGGAGTTTGAATGTTCTCCCCGTGTCTGTCTGGGTTTCCTCCGGGTACTCCGGTTTCCTTCCACAGTCCAAAGACATGCAGGTTAGGTGCATTGGCGATTCTAAATTGTCCGTGGTGTGTGGGTGTGTGTAGGTGTGTGCGCCCTGCGGTGGGCTGGCACCTTGCCCGGGGTTTGTTTCCTGCCTTGTGCCCTGTGTTGGCAGGGATTGGCTCCTGTATTTAGGATATAGCGGGTTGGATAATGGATGGATGGACATTTGTATGCATAGCCCCATTTGCCCGTTTTCGTTTTTTTTCTTTCTTCAGTAATATTTTAGCAAACCCAGAGCTTGTCAGTTCAAATCCTGGTACTGACACCACTGTGTGACCCTGAGGAAGTCACTTCACCTGCCTGTGCTGCAAAAAACAAAAGTAATGTAACAAA
Source organism: Erpetoichthys calabaricus (assembly GCF_900747795.2). Taxonomy (NCBI): domain Eukaryota; kingdom Metazoa; phylum Chordata; class Cladistia; order Polypteriformes; family Polypteridae; genus Erpetoichthys; species Erpetoichthys calabaricus. The sequence continues at coordinate 126,103,037 of NC_041402.2, read as the reverse complement.
TTGTACCTCATATGTTGCAAGTTGCTGGAATAAAGGCATAAGTCAAATAGATAAATATGTATTATACACATAGGAACTATTCATTTATTTTCAGTTAAGTCATCTGCAGCAAACCTTTATAAATGAGGGTTTCTCCTTTTTAGATAGTGCAAACTGTTTCTTCTTCATTGAGGTTTTCTCTTGGAGAGCTTTTTTCATTTCATTGAAAATGAAAGCAGCAGCTGCCAAAATATGTAGCTTTCTTATTAATTTTTCAACATTGTGTAAAATAACTTTATAAAGTAACATAAAAGGTTTAAATACTGGTTATCCTTTTACACTAAAATATTACTAAAGAGATACAAAAAAAGTAAAATGCATATGTTCTTTTTCTTTAAGGAGATTAAATATTACTGAAGAAAGAAGAAAAAAAAAAAACTAAAACGGCCAAATGGGGCTATGCATACGAACTTAAAAGGTTTAAATAAAATAGAAATAAATACCTTTATTTTTACTTCCTTTAGGAGGGTGTATCCTGTAGCAAAGCCCTAACTTTTTTCGTGAAAGCCCGTTTCAGTCAATAAGTCTTAAAAACAGGTGTAAAGATATTGACAATAAGCTACGCAAACCCATCAAGACATGGAATCGTTTAAATCAAGGAGCTGTGCTACCTTCTTCCAGATCGGCCCCAAGGCGTTCATATTTTTCCAAAGCAGTTCTGGTCTACATCGGCATCTGTAGCTGAGTCAAAAAACACCATCCCATACTATTAGTTAACGATTAACACATTTCTATATGTATTGTAAGCATACAATACAGCTGATAATATGTTGCGCTTATTTATCTGGTGTACCGACATTTTTGCGCGTTTAACGGCTGAAATCCAACGTGGTTTGTGCCCTTCAGAATGAAAACAGTTTGCATTTACCTTTTTAATAAAAGGTGAGCTTTTAAGCCTGAGAAATCACCCCGTAAATGCACACGTTTAATTGCACGTGTTAATATGTATGCTTACACAGTATTAAAAGACACTCAACAATTAACGTCATTTACCTTCATTCCCGCATTTGAGTCGTGCTGTAAATTCTTACTGTGAAATATAATTGACAAATAATTTGGTGAACGAACTTGTGAAGAAGGTGGAGCTGGAGTATTACCTCACTTCATTAACGAAAATGACGTGATGTGCGGAAGGGCGGGGGGAGTGTGGGGGTTGACGGAGAATGTTTTCTTCAGCGCTCTTTGGGGCTCCTCCTTGTTTTCAGTTCACGTGATTACGTAGAAGGCGTGATGACGCGATACGCAACTCCGCCTCCTCCATTATAGTCTATGGACAAAAAAGAGGTTCCAGTTATGACCATTACGCGTAGAATTTCGAAATGAAACCTGCCTAACTTTTGTAAGTAAGCTGTAAGGAATGAGCCTGCCAAATTTCAGCCTTCCACCTACACGGGAAGTTGGAGAATTAGTGATGAGTGAGTGAGTGAGTGAGTGAGTGAGTGAGTGAGTGAGTGAGTGAGTGAGTGAGTGAGTGAGTGAGTGAGTGAGTGAGTGAGTGAGTGAGTGAGTGAGTGAGGGCTTTGCCTTTTATTAGTATAGATTTTGATTTGATTTAAATTTGAAGACCATACAACAATAGTGGGGCTGATGACTGATGGAGACAAGTCAGCCTTCAGGGAGGAGGTACAAAGGCTGACAGACAGGTGAATAGAGAATAACAACACCAAAAAAATATAAGAGCTAATTGATTTAAGGAAAAAGAAGGCTGATCATCAGCCACTATATATAAACAGTGACAGTGTAGAGAGAGTCTGTAGTTTTAGGTTCTTGGGTACCTACATCTCAAAAGATCTAATATTGACAAGAAACACAAATTCACTGGTTAAAAAAGCACAACAGGGACTTTACTTCCTGAGAAAACTCAGGAAGGTTGATCTGTCACAAAAGCTTCAGTTATCTTTCTATTTTTGTTCCATCGAGAGCTTCCAGACTCATGGGATATTCGTGTGGTATGGCAACAGCAGAGAAAATTACCCACACACCTTTGACTGTCTTGGAAGACATCTAGACCTCTCGATATCTGTGGAAGACATCCAGCATCATAAAGGACTTGTGTCATCCAGCACACAAACTGTTTCAGCTGTTTGAGGTCTAGGTCCATTAGAGTGCGGACCACAAGACTGATGAGCAAATTCTACCCCAAAGCAATTACTAGACTAAATTCTGTACTGAAATCATGCACCTTATAGACCTAATTGTGAAATATCATATTCATCATAATTATTTATTTATTATCTTAACTTGTGCGATTGTTTTAAAAAAATATATTTTTTGCATATGCTGACAATTGTGTAATTTGTGAGCTGTATATGTGAGAATACATGTGTGTGTTTTTTTAAAGTATAGTTTTGAGCATCGTTTCAGGTAGTGAACTGATATCTCCTTGTATGTGTTGACAATAAAGGAATCTTCTATGGAATCTGCAGCACCCCAAGACTTGTTTCTCATGATACCTGGGAGTGGTCAGACACTGAATTTCACTGAACTTTTTACATGTGATGTTACTTATACTCCTACTACTACTAACTATAATATTAGCAAATGTGAAGTATATATGAAATCCTTAGGCTAAATTAAACTCAGCTTTTCATGTAGAAATAATTTTAATGATCCATGACCTTGCAATTCTCCACCATCTGGTGGATTACTAAAATAGTGTTCCATTAGCCCATTTCATTAATCTGTAAAATTGACTGACTCTGTCAGTCAATAGATTCCAAATGCCAGAAACGTGTAATTTGTTGATTTTCAGTTCTGATTTGGATTTGTGTGTATAAATATTTTTGTGTTCATGAGTGGGTCCTTTAGTGGATTTGTGCCCCATCAAGTGCCGATTCCTAATTTTCACCTGATGCTGTCAGAATAGGCGCAAGTCCCTTGGACTATGATTTGGATTAAAGAGTTGGAGAATATTGTATTAGTCAAATATAATTTTGCAGGTGATTTCAGTGAGGGTTGTGACATTGCATGCTCTTCAGGACAGCCAGCTCATTTTGTTCAGTTGAAATGTGCTTTGTTTTTTTCTTACCCATATTTTGTTGTGACATTATGTCTGGCTCCTGGTTTCTTCGAGGAATGTCCCTTTCTCATTAGTGGGTGTCTAGACTGCCAAGAAAAGACAACTTTTGGCATACAAAAGTAGAGTAAGCAATTAAAAATGAAAAAAAAGTAAATGAAACATAGTGAAAAACATTTATATTCATGTGGTACAGCGGTGCAGTGGCAGCGCTGCTGCCTTGCATTAAGATGGCCAGGGTGTAATCCTGTGTCCTCCCTGTGTGGAGTTTGAATGTTCTCCCCGTGTTTGTATAGGTTTGCTCCAGTCTCCTCATACTGTCCAAAGACATGCAGGGTGGGTGAATTGGTGGCATTAAATTGGCCCTAGTAAGTGTTTGGTGTGTGTGTCTGTGGGTGTATTCGCCCTGTGATGGACTGGCATCCTGTCCAGTGTTTGTTCCTGCCTTGTACTTTTTGCTAACTGGGACACACCCCGCAAACCAGATCTGGATAAAGCAGGTTAGTAAATGACATGGCATTCATAGTCATAATAGCTTCATATGTTTGTGTTACAATACATTTAAATGTTTTATGGTAGATTGTTTGCTACACTGCCAACTGATCTGCAAGTGAACTATTTCAAAGACTATAACACAGTACTGCTTGTATAAAAATATTTGTATTTGTTTTTATAATGCTACCACTGTTTTTTTTTCTGAAACAGATAGAACCCAAGATGAAAGTTTCCACCACAAGATGTCATTCATATATGCAACATTTCAAAAGTACACAGTTCTGTGAACATTCAGGCTTCTGAAAGTTAGTTATGAAGTGCCAGACAAAGTATTCAATGACATGATAAATAAATTTTATAATTTAACTTTGGCTATGACCAATCAACATTAAATTTTCATAGATAAATAATTGGCTTTATTATTTCTACTTGAAGAGATGCCTAGTGGAGCATGAAACTTTATAAAATGAAGTAAAAGGTTTGACACTAGCCCTGCCTTTCATAAATATGTGTGTTTTATGGTAAATAAAGTAAACCTTATTAAACTGAGTGCTGTGACCTTTGAATGATGATATATTAACTAGATGCATTTCTGTCATCTGCAGTTAACATTTTGGCGAGGTTTTTTCAGGCATGTATTAGTACAATATGCTTCTTGTGCCATATCCATGTCATAGCTTCTTCTTACATTGTTTATTCTGAGCTTTTGTGTTGTGAATATAAAAGAAGCATTTCCCAAAATAACACTATTTATATACTGCAGGAAAGTGAGTGCCCTGCCTCTGTCCTCAGTGACATGGTAACTGAAACCCATGCCTTAAATCCATCACAATGAAGAAAAAAGAATCAATACTGTAACCTTGAAGAAATCGGACTTGATTAAATCTTCTTGAAATCATGCTCCGTATGTTTTGCTTAATATTCTAATAAAGGAAGTCCATTTTTTTCTTTTCAAAATATTGTAGTAGTGAAATCTTTGGCAAGATAGTTAAGAATATATACATTTTAAAAATGTCTGGAGTGTTAATTAGATTTTACCTTTCTTTCCTTTAACAATTTTCAATGTAAAAAAAAAAAACAATCTGAGCTTAAACTCTTTCAGAGTTGTGTTATGTTGAGTCATGGTTACCTTACAACTCTGCAAGAACAACAACAGAAGATTAATGATGAGTGGATAATGAAAAAATTTTGGAAGCTGTTACATTTTGAAGCCCGTTTCTGCATATTTTTCTGTAAATCTTTGTAATTGGTCATCGGCGCCAGCTGCATCTCTGGTGAAGCAACTCTCTTGACAGAACTTTGAGGTTCGTCAACCGAATACACAATCCAAGTGATGCTCAGGTGTTTTCAGAATGCCATCTGCTAAGTGTTTTGAAAATGGACAGTCCATGGCACGTGGTGCAGCACTGCAGTTCACTCCAGCTCTCTGCACATCTTGGCCTTCTGCCTGACAGACTTTCATACAGGCTGGACTGTTGGCAGGAAACCTAACAGATGGGTATCCCCGACTCTTATAGCTCATCAGTTTGCCCATATTTTAGAGGGAAACTTCTAATTTGATCTGAAATCAGTTTTGCATCAGTACAAGTGCTTGTGAACATGGGTCAGTCAACTAGACAAGTGTTGTCGGAACTGAAAACAGATTAATGACTAGCTGTGCAGCAGCAGTATGACTTACTAGGGTTTTAGTCTTACCCAAGACAGCTGATAGACACACAAGATCAAACAAAACTTGAATTAAGTCGTAATTACCTAGGGATCACTGGCTAAACTGAGGATGCTTGGTGATTGTTCCATGCTCAAAGATTTATGTAGATGTCATTATCATCACATGCAGTGATTCAATTTGTGTTTTTTGTTTAGATTTTAAACTTAGCCTCTGTAATATGAAAGCAGCAGAGAGAGATCTAGATCATATGCAACTTTTTATACGTTTGAAAGTACACAAACTGAGGAGAGTAGATTTTTGAACATATGCAGAAATATGGTGAAAATACACACAAACTATTAGCAATGAACTGTTTTGAAAAGTGAAACCTGTTCACCAAGTCCTTCAGTATTGAAAGATGACAAAATAATTTAGCAGATCCAATCAGTCAGATAAATAAATGCATTCAAATCGTTGGTCTCCCTGCAATGAATATTTAGGAGCTTTTCACACCTAAGTTCAAGTTGAAATTCACCATCTACAACTCCAAAACAAAGCTGTTCAAAAGTGTTCAGTGAGCAAAGAATACGGGCAGTAAATACTTTTTTGTGTTTGTTTTTCGAACATTTATTGAAACCCTGACACTAACTTCAGTATATAAACAGAAGATGCAATTTACAGATATGCACACCTCAAGTGTTTTTTATTCACCCAGTGGACAAAATCATATTTTTTGTGCTTCGGACTCACAAAATCATAATTTTTTGTGCCATTCCTCAAAACAGTTTCTTGTGAGCTGTAGACAGTATTCAGACATATATTTTTTAGAGTAATACTAACAGACTGCTTAACAGTTATGCAAGCTATTAATAATCATAAAAACCATATTCCAACTATTCACGCAGATATTCACTCATAAAAACTAACATTACTATCCCAATTCAGGCCAATGAGATATGTGCATATATTGACTACATCAGTATTATCAAATGAGATCTTACTTTAGCCAGCTTACAAACTGATAAAATCTACATGGCACAAGCACACATTCTAAATTGGTGTCCATATTCTTGGGGGGGGGTTGGGGGGGGCAGTTTTATACACAATTTACATAACATTTCTATTGTTATTAAAGTTATTATGCAGTTCGCATACGTTTGCAATCTGAGATTTTTTGTTCTTTTTTTGGATTTAACAAAGACATATGCTTTACATTTGCCAATCCAACAGATTGCACATCACAAACACTGCAGTCTTTTTTTCATGTCTGCCGTTTCTATAGGTGGGTGCACGTGCACAACTGAGCTGCGACCACAGATCTAACTGCTCTGTGGATAATTCGTTCAAGCATTTCAAGGTCACTTCGTTGTAATGAAAGCATCTGTTGAATGTACTTCGTAGTAACGTGATTTCTATAGACTCGTGTCATATGGGGAAACTGTCGGGACCATAAAAATACATTGTTGTAATACTCTCTCACCTCGGTCTCTCTCCTCTCTCTGCACCGCTGCAAAGCCCCGCCCGCCAAGCGTTCTGAAAAGTCTGAGTGAGTCGCCGTTGCCGGCAGTTCTCTTGCGGCCCAGCTGTCAGACGGCTGCGGACCGGTAGTGGGCCGCGGACCGGGGGTTGGGGACCCCTGCTATAGAGTAATCAGTGTTCTATCAGTGCTGCCCCTTTCTAACAAATGCTTCATTTGTTTTAATAAAATCTGCACTTTGTCTGTCTGTGTGTCCTTCTGCCTTTTTGTGAATCATTCTATAATTCTAAAATGAAATGACCTGGAACAGCATCACAACCCTCACTCCCTGCATGCATTACCACCCGTCACTCTTGTCCTGGATGGTCACTTCAAAACTTCAGTTATAGCAGACCACTACCAGGGAGTGTACAGTTCAACAAGATATTATTCTAAGTGTATGAATTTAAGTTGGACTGTGTTATGTTGGATTTAAAAAAAAACTCCAATATAAAATGTAATGTAAAAGTGCCTCATATATATCGTCTGATCATTTCTGCTTATATGATTTTCTTTCTTTCATTTCATATTTGTTAATTTTTGTTTCATCAGATTGAGACAAGATTTTTAAAAGAAGGTCTTGCAGAAAAGTTAAAAATACAAACATTTAACAACTTTATAAAACAGTTTGTATGGCCTAATTAATGGAATTATTTTATGAATTTAAATTTTTTCTGAAAAGTCTATAGTAAGAATTTCAAAGCTTGTTATCGTATTCCCTAAGGCATTTGGCTTCCCAATTAGAAATTCACTTGATACTCTACCTTCTGCATTCTGTGGTGTCTATTAAAAAGATGAAACATAATCAATAATAATTTTAATGTAGCAACTTTAAGTGCTGACTTTATCCTCCTAGGCAAATATTCCCAAAGACACATAGAGCATAATGTAATTGAACTAATCTGAATTTCAGTATCTTCTTGCATGATAGTTTCACAAACTTGATTCTTGATGGGAGAATGCTGGCAGTTAATTGTTGACGACCTTTTACATTTTCTTCTTTCTGAGTAGAGTGGCATGGGGCAGTGGTCAACAATAAAGAATTGTCTAAGCTAACTGACAATAACTTCGAGCCAAGCAATTTTTTTCAAGTTTGAACAGTCTTTTCATGTTCTCTGAGGGTCCTGTATTTACCTTTTACATCTCAACAAATGTGCTTGATAGACTGATTGTCTTCTCTGAATTGGCCAAATATTTGTCAGTATCAGTGTGTCTGAGTATGTCATCCTGGCAATGAGACAATTGAGTAACTGAGTTCAGAAAATGGATGGATGAGTAATGAGTTATTACTTAATGAGACTAGGGGGCTTTGCCCCCTGCTCGCTTCGCTACGTGCTGTTGTGAAGGGGGGGGGGGCTGAACGCACCCCAATGAGACACAGCTGTTTCTCCAAAACCCCTCTTAAACAGTGATACAATGGGAAACAAATCCTTTTTTTTACCTCTTTGTTTGATCAGCTACTGCTGCTTTGCCGCATGATCTCTGCACTTCACTTGCCTCCACCTCACATCCAAAAACCCTCGCCAGCACTACACGCCGTTGTGAAGAGAGGGGCTGAACCCACCCCAAGGAGACACAGTCGTTCATCCAAAACCACTCTTTAATGGTGATACAATGGGAATCAAATACCTTGTTTTTTTTACCTCCACTTTGCTTGATTAGCTGCTGCTCCCATGCCGCATGATCTGCTTTTCGTGTGGTGCCTCGAACGTTTTAAAGTCACTACCTTGTCTCTCTTCTCTCCTAGACATCCTCAAACACTATTCGATCTCTTGTTGCTGTTCTGTTATTTCACCGAGTAATATTTTCCATTTGTTTGCGCTAAAGCAATCTTTACTCTACAGCAACAAGGAGTTGTGAAGAGGGGGGCTGAACGCACCCCAAGGAGACGCGTTTGCACCTCCAAAACTCCTTTTGTTTGCGCTAATTTTCCCCAACTTCCATTATCTCTCTAACCTGCTCTGCATGTGTATTACGGGACTTGCTTCCAAAGGTTCTAAGTATGATGTGACTTGCCCGTCTCGCGTGACATGAAACTGTCTCTCTGCCTCTCTTCAAAAGATCTCTTCATCTCATCGCAGAAAAAAAGTCTTGTCCCAAGTTTTTTTTTTATAATAGAGAGACTATATTTCCTATTATTTCTGTGAAGTCTAAAAAATAACCTTTAGAGCAAAAAGCTCCATAAAATGTGTAAGAACAATGTTAAATATAAGCTACATGCTACGCCTGGAGGCTCGTGTCTATTTTTCTTCTTTTAGCATATGGTCACATTCTTCAGCAAAACTTGTCATGCTTTCTGAAGGCATTTAAATATCTAGAATATGTGTTGATACTGCACATCCTGGTAACTGTGATGATATCACGTCACTTCCTTCAGTTTGCTCAGGTTTGATGAGCTCTCTGCTGCTTTCATATTTCAACCCAGAAAAGATCTTTACCAGCTAGTGCACAATGATTGTGTTATAACAAGTCAGATTTAATTTACTGAAGCTTTACATTTTTCAAATTAAAGATTGATCCAAAAGAGAATTGCACCATATTTCCAAATTTGCATTACAATCTATTCATTTACTTTGTCACACAGCTTGGTCAATTTATCACAGCCACACTTCAAGCTTGTTTAATTAATTTAAGATAGTGTGGGAGCTGGTGTTGTAAATGCACTGTTGTGAAATTTTGGCTAAATAGGGGTTGGCACATTTTTGGAAAACATAAATAACAAAACACATGAATATGTAGATTTTGTGGAGAAAGCTTAAGATAATGGATGGAGAGAGGTATCACTAGGGACATTTGACAGATTTCAGCACATCTTGTGTACAAAAGCCTGCTTCTTGGGAATTCACCTGAGGAGGGGTTCATTTTTCTTCGTAACAACAATTAAATGACATATTTTTTATATGCATATATTTTATTTTGACAGAATTTCTGCATGTAACCAAAATGCAGTTTTCAAGAATAACAACATACATAGATAACCAGCCTTGGCTAAATCTAGAATATGACTCACTATATTTATAATACTATTAGAATTATGGTCTCAAAAGTGAAAAATGAGTCTTATAGTAGAATCAAAGTTAGCATGTTACCTAGAGATAGTTCTACTATCCATCCATTAGTCTGTCCATTATCTAAACACACTTTTGCTTGGTCAAGATTCTGAGAAGCCAGACCCACCCAGCCTCCCTGAGACATCTCATGACATGCTGACACATATCAGCCATAGCATCAAGCCACCTATATGAAAGTTGCTTATCACTGTGCCATTGTCAAAACCTTTGAACTGCCTTTTGTCTTATAAGGCTCCTCTTCTGTGTTGTCACTTAGCTACACTTAGCTTCCAGTTATCTAAGACTTCTTTAGTGTCATTAAACTAATAATTTAAATAAGCTTCTGCCCACCGATCAGCACTTAACCTTCAGTTTGTGACTTCTTCAGTGCCTTATCTAGTCCTGCGATTCCTGTGTTTACTGATCTTTAACTATGTTTTGCTATTAGGCCAAGAAAAGCCAAGCAAAATTACACCTTTTATTGGCTAACTAAAAAGATTACAATATGCAAGCTTTCGAGGCAACTCAGGCCTCTTCTTCAGGCAAGAGAAGGGGCCTGAGTTGCCTCGAAAGCTTGCATATTGTAATCTTTTTAGTTAGCCAATAAAAGGTGTCATTTTGCTTGGCTTTTCTCTACATTCATAATGGCTAACACGGTACAACACCCTAGTACTAGTAGGCCAAGAAAAGTCCTGACATCCTAGAGCCATAAATCTGTTTAATCAAATTGAAAAATGAATGGCTGAGGAGATGTAATTTTTTTGTTTGCATTTAATTTGCATGGACATTTACCATGATAGGCACAGGCAACAGGTGACTATTGCAGGGCCAACCTGAGGACCTCACTAAACCATCTATTTGGTAGTAGCGATGGATTGTGTGTATAAAGGGCAGGGACTTAATCAGTGCGAGCTTATGACCTACACTTGCTAGAAATTTCTCATTTGTGGTGAACTGTTGCAGGTCCTGGTTACCAGCATGAATGGGGTTCAGTGGCTTACCCAAGCCTCTTGGTGCCAGGTAGGCACTCATTGATCCGCTCAGTGTAGAGCACGTGCAGCCGCAGGTATCTAAGGGTGTCACAGACCTGTGATTGGTCAATCTCACATGTCACTGCTGTGTGATGGGACTCTCAGATTTTCTTTACTACACTGCATGGCCGTGAATACGTGGGATTAGACTGTAAGTATCACAAAATTAGTTACTCTTCTGAAAATAGGGTTAAAAAGCTAATCCGTGAAAATGGAATCTTCTGATAAGGAGACAAAAGGATATTATCAAAGTGGAGCATATGATATTATTTATCTTGACTTTCAGAAAGCATTTGATAAGGTTCCACATCAGAGGTTGGGCATCAAACTAAAAGTAAGTGGGAGTTCAGGGTGATGTTTTTAGATGGGTACAGAATTGGCTCAGACACAGGAAGCGGAGGGTGATGGTGCAAGGAACCTCATCAGAATTTGCTGATGTTAAGAGTGGTGTTCCACAGGGGTCAGTGCTAGGACCACTGCTATTTTTAATATATATACAGTAAATGATTTAGATAGACGTATAAGTAACAAGCTGGTTAAGTTTGCTGATGATACCAAGATAGGTGGATTGCCAGATAATTTGGAATCTGTTATAATTATCATTATTATTATTATATCATTACAGAAGGACTTGAATATCATACAGGCTTGGGCAGATTTGTGGCAGATGAAATTTAATGTCAGTAAATGTAAAGTATTATACATAGGAAGTAAAAATGTTAGGTGTGAATACAAAATGGGTGGTCTGAAAATTGAGAGTACGTCTTATGAGAAGGATTTAGGAGTCGCAGTGGACTCTACGCTGTCAACTTCCATACAGTGTTCAGAAGCCATTAAGAAGGCAAACGGAATGTTAGGTTATATAGCATGATGTGTGGAGTACAAGTCCAAGGAGGTTCTGCTCAAACTTTATGACACACTGGTGAGGCCTCATCTGGAGTACTGTGTGCAGTTTTGGTCTCCAGGCTACAAAAAGGACATAGCAGCACTAGAAAATGTCTAGAGAAGAGCAACTAGGTTGATTCCAGGACTACAATTTATTTATTTTTATTTATCAAAAAAAAAAATGTGAATTTCCCCTTGGGATTAATAAAGTATCTATCTATCTATCTATCTATCTATCTATCTATCTATCTATCTATCTATCTATCTATCTATCTATCTATCTATCTATCTATCTATTGTGGCAGACGGCTGGGGATGGCACCCAGCCGGGACGCCCAGGAAGACAGGAGGAGGGCTCATGCCTCCTCCAGACCACGAGAGGGCGACCGCCCTGGTTCCTTTAGGGGCCACGGGTTCAGGGCTTGGAAGCCCAACCCTGTAGGGGCCCGTGGTCTCCACCAGGGGGCGCCCCTATGCCTGAAGGACCCGGAACCCCAACACTTCCGCCACACCAGAAAGTGTTGGAGGGAAGAAGATTGGGAGCACCCAATTTTTTTTCATATTTTAAAATGAGTTCATCAAGAGCAGAGGGACGCAGTTGGAAATTTGTTAAGGGTAAATTTCGCATAAACAGGACGTTTTTCTTTACACAAAGAACGATAGACACTAGGAATAAGCTACCAAGTAGTGTGGTAGACAGTAAGACATTAGGGACTTTCAAAACTCGACTTGATGTTTTTTGGAAGAAATAAGACTTGATGTTTTTTGGAAGAAATAAGTGGATAGGAGTGGCAAGCTTTGTTGCGCTGAATAGCCTGTTCTTGTCTAGAGTGTTCTAACGTTCTAATGTTTAATGTTTCTTTATCAGATGACAAATCTGCTTGATTAACAGAAAGAATTAGGACTATTTTGCCATCTTACTTAAAAGCATATGAAAGGCTACATACTGTGCATTATTCTTCTATTTAGAATCTATTATCTTTCTTTGAATAAAACATAATAGAGGGAAAAAAATATAAATAATTTTTTGATTATTTTTGTCAACAATTGTTTGTTAACAATTACAGCTTCAAGCTGTCAATGTCCACTTCAGTCGTATGGCTTCTAACTCATTTTACCTGGGTTTAGCTAATTTTGACAGAAATGTGTATAAAGTTTAATATTATCACAAATTGACCACTACTGTGTTACCGGTTTCAAAAAGGCAATTCATTTGATTAAGGATTGCTCTAAAAATTAATAATTTTTTTTTTCAAAGTTAATGTTATGACTTAAAAATTTATGTTGCACTCTGTTAAAGCCCATATTGTTTAGAAGTTTTATTCCTCAGGGGTGCCCTGATGTCATCAATTTTAAAAATAGTCAGAATCTGCAATAAATTTTTTGAGGTTAAGTGTTTGATTCATAGATTGGGTCATGTAACACCTCCATCCATTTAGTTCTAATTTTCTTATCCAGTTCTGAATTGTGGGGAGCCTTCCTTGGTAGAAGTGTACACAATGCAGAAAAGATCCCTGGGCACTGCACTAGTTCATTGCAGAGCACACTCATGTGCTCACCTACACTTATTAATGCTAGCCCTGTTTAGAGATGTCCATTAACCTAATTTGTCTGTGGGGTAGCAAGAGGAAAATCCACTCATACAGGGGGAGAATGTTCAAAATTAACATATCTATGAACTGTGAGTCAGCTAAACTTAACACTGCTACCTACCTTAATGCTACCTTGCGACTCTAATGTAACACCTTCAGATTGTAATTAAATTACTATATCATAGTTACAAAGTGCAATTCATTTCTGTTCCTTTTATCTACTTTGGAACTTGCAGTCAAACAAATAATTACAGTAGCCTCAGGAAGCTCCCTCAGTACGAGACTAGTATCTACAATAAAATACCGATAGCTTACTTTTTTTCTTTTGATTAACTAGTTGATTAGGAGTTAATACTAAAGTAAGCCATTTTTAGGGGCTTTGTCAGACAGAATGTTTGAAATATTGCCATTTATAAGGAAACTAAAAATTCTAATACATTTTAAAAGAAGCATGCAGTAGCTGGTGTACTTAGTATATCCTAGCACACATTCCTAAAAATAAGCTTCTTGATTCCCCCTTGGGCTTCTTTCTCTGATGCCATTCTTTTCTTTTACGTGAACTGTCAGATGCTGCATTTAGCTGTTCCTCTGCCAGCCCATATCCTTGCCATTAAAATCACTCTTGTCTGCTCGAGGAGACACAATTTATGTCATTGAGGCATCCTCCTGACTTAAAAACCAATAAAACAGGATTTGAATGTTAATTTTACAATATAAAACCACGCATGGCTATATTCTTTAAATGTAAATAATAACTATAAACTGCCAGGGCCCAGATACACTCTATAGATAAAAAGAGGTGCAATGACCACTTACTGAAATGTAGGAGTATTTATCTACTGTCCATCTGTCTTAAAGTTCAAAATAATGTTATTTTAATGCTCGGGGATTGTTATGGGAATTTTTTTTTCATGTATTTTGTCGCTTTACAAGCTTTGAAATGAAATTAACTGATTACTCCTGCAAATGTGCTTGGTTTCCAGATTTTGACCTGAGGTATTTTTGGAGCTGGAGCCACACAGAAGACTACTTGTTGTTTTGCTTCTCCTTCACTGTACTGTGTGCCTTCATTACCTTCCTCTTCCTCGACACGGTCCTCTTTGTGGAGACACTGGGATTACTGGCAGTGCTTATTGAAGCTATGCTTGGTGTGCCACAGTTAATACAGAATTTCCAGAACCGGTCAACTCAGGGTATGAGGTATAGTAGGATGAATTAAAATTTTCTTGGTTCAAGTTTATATTGATTGTTTAGCAAGGGACTTTATTTCTGTAAATAAATGACATTTTATTGGAAAAAGATAGAGATGTTTATCACAATTATCACTTTACTTACTACAGTTGCTAAATTAATAAAGAAATGCCAGTCAGGCAGTTAAACAGTCAATAATCCTCTAGTCTTCAAATGATCACCCACTGATTGTTTTTACAAAATTTTGGTGACCTAAAAATAGCAATATTATATTTTTATAGACTTTTGAACAAAGTCTGTTACAGTATATTGACAGACTGGCATGTTGTATGGGGTTAGAATACTGTAATCTAACCCCATAGTGTTGACACCGTGCCTGGCATTATAGGTGGTACAAGGAGTGCAACTACACTTGAGTCCAAATGGTCCTCACTAAAGATAATAATAATAATAATAATAATGAATACATTTTGTTTTTATATAACTTCTTTCAGAACTAAAGAGGAAAGAATACACATATCAGTAATATAAAATATTTGAGACTAAAGATAGGATACAAAGATTAACATAAAATCCAAGCATAAAACAAATAAATAGAAAATGTAAATAATTGGTACAGCTTATGCAAATGATATCATCATCATCTCATCTCATCTTCTCTGTTGCTTAGCCTAGTGAGGGTCACAGCGACAGCAGGTCAAGCAGGTCAGTGCAGACATCCCTGACACCAACTATAGATTCCAGCTCTTCCTCAGGACTTCCCAGGTATTCCCATGCCAGTTGAGAGATATAAACTCTCTAGCTAGTCCTGAGTTTGCCACATGGTCTTCACCCAGTGGGATGTGCCCAGAGCAGCTCTAAGAGGAGCTTGCGACAGGCCCAAATCACCTCAACTGGTTCCAGAGAAGAGGTGACTCTATTCTAAGGATCTCCTGAATTGCTGAACATCTCATCCCATCACAAAGTGTCAGCCCAGCCACACTTCAAGAAACCTTATTTCTGCCACTTCTACTCGCGATATCATTCTTTTAGTCATTATCCACAGCTGGGGAGGACAGGGATATAGATTGACTGGTAAGTTGAGAGCTTTGTTTTTAGACACTACTCCCACTTCACCAACATAGAGAGGTACAGTGCCCACAGAACAGCTGTGGCCCCTCCAATATGCTTGTTGATCTCTAGGTCGCTTTTTCTGACACTTGTGAGCAGCATCTCAAGATACTTTAACTCCTCCACTAAGGCAAGTTGAACGTGAAGAGAGCAAGCCAAACTTTACTGCGGATCCTTATCCCAGCCACTTCACACTTAGCAGTGAATTGCCTGAGTGCATGCCGAAGGTCATAGTCAGGTGAGGCAAAAAGGACATTATCTACATGGAGCCACGATGCTACCCCTAGCCTCCCCAGCTGGACACCCTTACATCCTTAGCTGCGCCTGGATATCCTGTCGATGAAAACCACAAGCAGGAGTGGTGACAAGACATAGCCTTGATGAAGTCTAACACCCACAGTGAACAAATTCGACTTAATGCAAAAATATTCAGTCACAGCTCTCATTGCATTTGTACAGGAAATGAATAGCATGCACGAACAGCCCTGTTACTCCATGCAAATCAATTGTAAATGATTTTTAAGATGGATTTAAACCAAGAACAGTAGTATGAGTCCTAATATTCAAAGCTGGTGCATTCCATTTTGCTACAAGCTGCATATAACAAAGGGGAATCATAATTTATCCACCAGGAAGAAACGAGGCAGTTTTAATAATGGAGATGGGACAATAAAAATGATCTTTTTGTTCTCTTCATTTAATTTTGGGGAGATGACTGTCCTCCATTGCTAACAAAATAAGTGGCAGGCCTTCATTGATAAAGCAATAACTTAAATTATTCATGCAGATTTTTGAAATGGAAAAACTTAATCTTTTACAAATATACAATTACAATAGAGAACCCCTAATATAAGCACACTGTAGCACCATAACAGGAGAAAGATATGTGAAACCAAATGAGTGCAAATATGTTTGTTCATTCCTGCATGCTTTATCTGTAGTTTGTATGCAGTTTCCATATTAAGGTTGCAAAATAAATGCTGTTTGCTACCAAGGCTGAAAGATTAGAAAAGAGAACCAGAGATTATTTTCACCAATAAGTGAAGTAGGTTCAGAAAATTGATGGGTGGAATTCTAAGCAGAATTACAATTGGACTTAAGTCCTGGTTATAAATAGTGTCAAGAGGGTGCAATCATTTCAACTTCTTGGTACCAGCTATCACTCACAGTTTGGACTGGGATAAAAACATAACTTCCACTTTCAAAAATGCTTTGCAATGTTCAGTTTTATAGGGCAGTTATTGCAAGAATCCTCGATTTCTCCATAACTGTCTGGTGTGGCAGTGCATCTGCTTACTTAAAACATAAACTGCAGCTTATTATTTGGGCAACATAAAAGAATGTAGGCCTGAAACCTGACTCAGTGAGGTTCAGTACACATCATAGGTCAGAAAATGTGCTGGAATTATAATCAAAGGCTACACTGACCCAGTAACTGTCTCTTTCATTTATTACCATGAAGGATGCATTCATTACCAGTCGCTAAAAGCAAGAACTACTAGACACATAATGAGTTTCTTTCCTACTGCCGTCAATTTAGTTAAACACAGTCTCTGACTCACCTCTCTCCTTTTCTGATCTCCAAACCCCTAATCAATCAACCTAAAAACATGTATTTTATCATAGACTTACTTGATAGTACAGTAGTACTGGACAAGAGAGCAATTCTACATTGTCAATTTTTTTTGATATTTGTGTTTTTGTGCAATATTCACTATGTTGTGATGGTGTAATATAGTGTACTGCATATCGTGTTGTTAATTATATTTACTTTGCTATGTATATGGATTTAATACCTAGAGAAATTCTTAGCAACTTCATTCCCTGGCAATAAACTTTTTAATTTCAAGGTCAAGCTAAAATGCTTAAACATAAGCAGATGTACTGAGAAATTTTCACAGTTAGAAAAAGACAAAATAATATTAAGTGAAACCTTATAAGATTATAGTAAAAAAATAAAAACAGCTTTTCTTTTTTTATAATTGGTGGTCTGTCTATGCAGGTGGTTAGCTCTTGTTTACTTTGTCTCCTATTTATAAGGGCATTTGGTAGATAATGCATACCAGTTTCTTTTCACATCCTAAAGCCACAACCATACAGTAAATTGTCCAGTTTGAGTGAGTGGGTCTTTCACAAGATTTATTCCTGTTTTGTACCTAAAGATGCCAGGGTAAACCAATCGAGGGATGGATGAGTTGTTAACAGATATTTTCAAAGATTTTAAAATAAAACCTATCATATAAACAAGAGGAAACAATCAGCAAAATTAAGAAGTAGACATTGCATTTACAGTATATAGAGCTTTTCATGGCACTCAACGTGCTCTATATAGAGAAGGGGGAGTCTCTTCAACCACCACTAATGTGCAGCACCCACCTAAATGAGGTGTATGCAGCCATTTTGTGCAAGTATGCTCATCACACATTAATTATTAAGTGATGAAGGGGTGAGAGAGATGGGGAATGATTAGATAGATAGATAGATAGATAGATAGATAGATAGATAGATAGATAGATAGATAGATAGATAGATAGATAGATAGATAGATAGATAGATAGATAGATAGATAGATAGATACTTTATTAGGAGGCCAGCGTAACCAGGCCATGACAGGCAATTTGGCCAGGACACTAGGAAATACCCTACACTTTATGAAAGATGCCCAGGGATCTTTTATGACCACAGAGACTTCGATGTTATGTCTCATCTGAAAGATGACCGCAGTTTTGCAGTACAGTGTTCCCATCACTGTGCTAAGGCATTGGGGTCCACACTCTGACTATAGGGTAAAAGCTTCTTGCTGGCCTCTCCAGCACCTCTGGCGTAATTCCCACCTTACACTAGAAGCTCCTTTCTCCCTAGGATGCTATATTGGAATAAATAGATTCAGTTAACGGATATATGAAAATATGAGCTCAATTATTATTTTGTAATGTACTCGGTATACACCGTGACATTTTTAGTAAAATTCATAAAAAACACAATGGTGGCACAGTGGTATCACTGCTGCCTCACAGTAAGGAGACCAGAGTTTGCATCCTGGTTGCTTCCTACATTAAGTTTGCATGTTCTCCTCATGTCTGCATGGATTTCCTCCCACTGTGTAAAGACATGTAAGTTAGGTGAATTGATAATACTAAACTGACCCTAGTGTGTGTTTGGTGTGGGTGTTTGTTTGCCCTGTAGTGGTTTGGCACTCTGTCCAGGGTTTTTTCCTGCCTTGTGCCTTATGCTAGCAGGTTTGGATTAAGTGGGTTAGAAAATGACGTGACATGACAAAACAACACAGGTGAATAAGTTGCCTCTTCCTTAAAAGGTTTTTGTCACATTCAGCCTTTCAGAGAATTACATTTAGTAGAAGGTCTTACTGTATTTCAGCCTAGCAGAATCACTGTTGAGTGTGAGGGATCTTTAGAAAAGGGTTGCCAGAAGTCATTATAGAAATTTTAAATACTTCAAGAGAAGACTATGGGATAAATCAGAAAACTCAATTTCTATACACCGTATGGGAAACTGAACCTGTAGGAAAACAGTAGTTTCCTGGTTTGAGACAACCTAACATGAAGAGAAAGTGGTGTGTGTATCTCTTTGCATTTTAATGTGTCTCTCAATATGGAGCGGGTGTTATATTTACAAATACAGTACACATTCAATTTTTTGATTTATGTGACTTTTAGCATGGATCAGCTTTATTGTCCAGGGGATCTGAAACATCACACACTGTTGGCTCATTCTACAATGTTAAAGTTGTGTGTTATATGGTTCTGGCACTTTATTCTCAGTACATTTAAGATACCAAATGATTATGTGGAAATTGGAATATATTTAAAAACAGTGCAATTTGTCTTGCATTTAATTTTACTGCATGTCACTTCATGACAGCATTGTGGTATTATATTGCTCTGCACAAGTATTATTTTGTTTTTCTTACAAATATAGATATAAACAAAAAATACCCAAACTGACTTTTGCCTTTGCTGGCACCTTTTAAGCTTTGGGAATGAGAGTTAAGCTCTGTGAACCGCAGGGCCCATTAATCATCTTTTCTAAACCAGACAGATTAAAAGATAATTTTGACTTCATTTGTTTGTGTGTAGCCTTTCCCAAAATAAAAATAAGCAACAAAATTATTTTCTGAGTCCTAGACCCCCATAGAGATCATTTTGTCCATGCTCAACTCAGATTTATGAAGACTCTAATGTAAATCTAAAAATTTCTAACTGTAAGTAAATTCTGTTTTTTTTACACTGTTCTTGGACTGTGACATGAGGGAGCACCCTTGTAGTGTCCTACCTCGTCTGGTGTATTACCAAGAAGGCATGAACTATCAGAAATTGTTTGAATATAAAACACCTAAGGGAAGGATATACAAAGTATCAAAGTAAACACAAGACAAAGAAATTGTTACTGCCAGGACTTGTTTTGAATCCTTGGGCTTGAAAGATGGATGGATAGATGGCTGAATGGCAGGCAGTATGGCATAGTGGTGAAGGCTTTCAACTTCAAGCCCAGAGGTTCTGGTTTCAAATCCTTGTACTGACACTGAGTGACAATGAGCAAGTCACTTGACCTACTTGTGCTCCAACTGGAGATAAAAAACACTAAAAGAAATGCAACCAATTGTATCATAAATTTTGTAATTTGCCTTGGATGAAGGCATCAGCCAAATAAATAAATGTAATAGGTGTTTGTTAACTGATTTACAATTAGAAACCTTTTATTGTCATTGTACTAGTACAATGAAATAGTAAAAGCTGCATATGTAAACAATGCAAATACAACAACCAATGACAAACAAATTATATACCATGCATAACTAAATAGGGCCAGAAATTATTATCCACTAACATAATCAACGTACATCCACATCAGTGTAAATAAATGTAAATTATGACATAATAAAGGCTAATTTTTGTCATGTTAAATATTGATAGCACTTTAATTACATGAGAACTAAAATTACGTGTGGTCTTTGGATTTTGTGAGATGGTTTCGCTGTGAAGCTAACAGTACGAAGGTGAAAAAATCAAAATCATGTGAATTAAACACAGACGAAGTGAGAAGTATTGTATCAAAGTGGCTACAGTTACGAAGGACAAAGAATTATGGGAAATCAAAGTGCAAAACTTCGCCCATAGACCCACACTATTTACATGTTGAGAGCTAATTTGCATTTTAATTTTCGTAGCTTCATTGCTGTTCAGGCTGAAAGTGAAATTGCAAATGCTGTTATTTCATTTTATATTTAATTTTTGCAGCCTTCTTGCACATAGACTTTGAAAATGAAACTGCAAGTGGTGTAATTAAATTTTATTTTTAATTTTTGCAGTTTCATTGCGCATAGACTTTGAAAATGAAATTGCAAAAGAGAGCTTGCATTTTCATTTTATAATTTTAACCTTCATTTCATTTTGTGCTGAAAATACTTCCCATAGTGCTTAGTGATCACTCTCTAAAACTATGAATTTATGAAAATTTGCTCTTCAGTACCCCACTGTCTTGAAGGGGATACACCTGATTAGCAACAGTGTTCACATTTCATGAAGCATTAAAAGGCTGACTGCTTGTAGCAAGAGACCCAATGTGCACCACAAAACACAGTTACAGTCAGCCCACAGTGTCATCTGGCAGGATGGGCCCTTGGGCTCATGGGGTTTTATCTATCCCTTCAGTATTAATCAACAGATACCGAGTTTCATCAGATGTGGTGGTTTTTGAAATCCATCAGTTAATTTGAGACTGGACACGATGTATAATAAACTGTGCATTGTCCTATTCTTTTTATAGCCAAAACTGAGTTGATTGATTTGGGTCAATCTGTTATCTTGTACCATTAGGATACTTCAGCACTTTAAATGAATGGCCATCTTCAAATCCCAATATTATCTTTGGCTAGAAGTTTGTTGGGCTTTGGCCCATTTTTGACACGTTTAGGACATTATCATGTCTGACTGTCCAGCAGAGTTTTATTCTCTTGATGCATTCATGATGGCCTATCTGGCAGTGACTGCCGTGTCTCTTTCAAAGTCATCAGCCTTTTTATTCTTATCCATTCTCTATCACAGTTGCAAAAAACACAGTCCATTGGTATCTGCTTTAAACATTACTGTATATCTGCAAGAGGTTGTCACCAATTGAGCAGTGAGTAACATGAGAAGGACACTTTATTCTTCATAAAGTGGCCTCTGAATATTAACAGCAAGGTTGAAAATAGAGTTCTTTTAGTAGAGAATGTGTATATGGGAGCATGCGTACATGGAAAACATAATTTCAAACATTTAAGTATTATTAACAAAACAGGATATTTAAATTATGTACTAGCTTATAGGAAATTAAAAGAAAGAGAGGAAACAGTCGGAAACTTACTTGAAACTTCCTTAATGTTTCATCCGCTTTTCAAACCTGTCCCAACAGTACTGGGCTCAAGGCAGAACCAACTCTGAACTGGACACCAGCAGCCAAACTGGACTGAACACTGGTCCATCTCAAAGCACACTTATGTACACAAATAAGAAGTTCTAATAAGCGATAGGAGAACTCTCAATCAATTGAACTAATTTGGTCAGTTAATACATGTCCTATTATCTAATCCTAATATCATTTATCTACCTAGTCCTAATATCTAATCCTAGTATCTTTTTTCAAAGTTGTCATGGTTTTCTCCTCAACTGGTAATTTGGTCCAGATTCCCCCAACTCCTTGTACAAAGTAGGGCTTAATGGGTTCAGTCTAAAATACACTTTTTTCTTAATTTCCACCAGTGTCCTCGAGTACTTGTTTTAATATTTATCAAAAATTCTGCTGAGTCAGATTTTGAAGACCTGGATTAGGCCCCAATGCAGTTTACAACTGCAGTGTCCACAGAAAACCCAAAGGGAGAAGGTGCATACTACGTGACTGGGTTGAGAGCTGAAATAGGAGTTCTTGGAGTTGTGAGACAGGACTACTAAACTCTATGCTACTTTGATCCACAATCATATAATCTGTGAAATGTTCTCATATTAAATAACATAAGTAAATGTATTTAGTCTTGTAAAAAGTGACATGATTAAGAACTTGAAAATATCACACAAAACGAGGTAAACATTGGCAAAAGACTAAAGCAAAAATCAAGGTCAAAAAATCAAAAAACAACTTGAAAAACTTGAAATTAAATGAAGCCGACTCACCTTTGAGTCCATGTAAGTATAAGAAGACTGTTTATGCAATCTGACATTTAGGTTTTAAATGGGTATTGACAGAGTAAATAATGCTGTGATGCAGCAGCAGGCAGCAAATACTGCTAAGAGCTTAGTCAGACAAAACACATGATAACGTTATTGTCAGTATTGTCATCAGTCTGATCTGAACACTGCAGAGTTCAAAAGACATTCAAAACAGATTTTCAGGAAATGAAACAGAAATATTCTGCTTCACTATTCTGGAAATATGTTTCAAAAAGTAAAATTAAAATTGTTAATGATGTACAATTCTCAATGCATTGTAATAAATAACCTAAACTTTAGGCAACACATTATTTGATGTTTTACCTCATGTCACATCTGATATCCTCTAAAAAAGTAGAGACAGTCAAGTTTTTACCTTGTTGTAACATCACCTGTTCTTTTAACAACACTTACTAGTCATTTGGGCACTGGAGTTGGTTAAGTTTAGCAAGTGAAATTTCACCCACTCATCCATGTCACCATACAGTATGTTGCTTCAAAATTTGTATATACCTTTCTTCATTAATGGTGCCCTCATGGATTTGCAAGTTAACCATGGGCATTACACACCCCTATTTCATGACAGACTCTGACTTTTGGGCCTGATGCTGATTACAGCTTGGATGGTACTTTTCCTCTTTGGCCCAGAGAACACATCCACTGTTTATTTTTAAACTATTTGAAATGTTTGTTGGACTACAAAACCTGATTCCACTGTACTACTTTCTATCTTGGATTCGACTGACCGCAGAGAAGTTGACAGTGCTCCTGGACAGTGTTGATTTGCTTTGAATAGTAAAGCCTCAACTTGAATATGTGGATACAGTGGCGAATGGTGTTGACTGACCAAGGTTTTCTGATGTATTCCCAAGCTCATGTCATAATATCCATTACAGATCCATGGTGGTTTTTAAGACAGTGACATCTAATTGATTGGAGATTATGTGCTTACAGAAGTGGTTTTGGGCCTCCTTAAATGGTTTTCTTAAATCTTTTAATTATAATGTGCACTGTAGAGGGTGAAATGTCCAAAATCCTACCGATTTGTCTTTGGAGAGCTGGATTATTTGCTGATTCCTCATTTGGTCTAATTGGAAAGCCTTAAACCCGTCAGACAGAGACAGAATATAGAAGACAGGTGGAGAAGTTTGTTTCCTGGTGCAAAGAGAATTGTCTGCAGCTTCACATCAGTAAAACCAAGGAAATGGTTAGCACCAAAGAGCTTCTGTGTCTGGTCAGTGGATGTAGAAATAGTCCACACCTACAGGTACTTGAGGTTGCACAATAATGACAGGTTAGACTGATCTTGGAACACAGAAGAACTACATAAGAAAGAGCAGGTTCTTTTTCCTTAGGAGTCTGTGTTCCTTTAATGTGGGAAATGACATCATTCACATTTTCTATAACTCTGCGATGGCTAGTACGACACTGTGTCCTCACATGTTTAATTATTAACAATATACATTATTTAAATGATGTTAAAATTTTATCTGCATAATGTAATAAACATATTTTGCTGTATTTCATCTTAAAATGATATCGTCATCATATGTAAATTCGTGCTAAAGTGGCTCAGGTTGTGCAATATTATAACTATATTGCAAGTTTACAGTGAGGTAATTGTACTTATAAGTACAAACAGTTCTACAAGGAGCACTCGATGGACTGATTGATTGCGTTCATAGTTCTTGGGATGAAACTGTTTCTGAACCGCGAGATCAGTACAGGAAAGGCTCTGAAGCGTTTGTCGTATGAGAGCAGTTTAAATAGGCAGCATGGCTGAGGCAGCGTGTGCTTGATGCTGTATACTGATAATTCCCTTTCCGATCAGCTGCTGTAAAGCTGTGATTCCACATTCAGATACAGTGATATAAATACTCCGAGTTGTGCAGTGAGAGTAGTATGGAAAAAGATGATCTGCTGTGGCAACCCCTAACGGGAGCAGCTGAAAGAAGAAGAAGAAGGTGCAGTGAGAGTAATAATGCTAAAGCAGGTATGGTATTTGGAATAGTCTGGCCTTTCCGTGGATCATTATATTGTTACAGGTTAATTACAATCGGATGCCTTAAACTAATAAACAATAGGCGGTTAATTTCAGTGTATATGATAAAGCCGCGTCAGGGATGTGGATCTAAAAAAGAAAGGGAAACCACACTGAAACAAAAGCACTGCTTTGATGCTGGATGCCGGCAGTTTGCAAAACCAAGCGGAAAACTTGCGTACGCCAGGGTTTGAGCTAGTGTGAAGATGTGTGTGGCTTTGCGCCAAGTTTAGGTTTTATACATCACAATTTGAGCGTGGAAACGGGTGTACGCAACATTTTTGTGCGTGCGCACCATTTATATATGAGGACCCAGGCTTTTTTTGGAGGCCTATTATATATCACATTTACCTTGATTGTTTAGCATCACCTGTTTCACATCACCTTGTTATTTCAACTTGTCACATCATTATTAGTCCTTAAATGCCTTTTTTGTAACCAAGCATGTAATTTAGAATATATGTTTATCTTCAAAAATAATGCAGTTGATTATGTAAAACATGAAACTCCTTGCTTTATACAGTTTTTTTCACAAATACAAGTCAAATTAATTTTACAAATCACTTCCTTTTACCTTTTCTCTACTGTGCAGGCGGAGTGGTGGCTCTAAGGTTAGGGATCTGCACTGGCAATCGCAAGGTTGCCGGTTCAAATCCTGTAAATGCCAAAAGGGACTCTGCTCTGTTGGGCCCTTGAGCAAGGCACTTAACCTGCAATTGCTCCATCCTGGGTTTGACATTAATCTGCATCCATCCCTGCATGTAGGCCCTCCAACCTGCAGGGAAAAATTTGGGGGTTGGTGGCAGAACTGGCACTCCAGCCACCAAAAAATAAGCTCATACTGAACTAGTGTGGTGCTGAGGTGTCACCAGTTGCATGGCTGCACTCGGGTCCTAATCTGGATCTCGAGTTGGTTTATCATGTGGTGGGTGCGGCAATGTGTAGTATCAGCATGTGCTCCTAACCTCTCTCTATTGTCCCAAGTTTTTCTGGAATTGGGGCTATATATTATCCTTGATTTGTAATGTACAGTATCTGCCCATATCTGAATTTTGTTCAGGTAGTTCCGTGGGGATTTTTTCCTGATTCTAGGATATCTGTATTAGTCACCATACTGTGTCATCTTTAAACTGAAGTAACTTTCTAAATTTATGTCTAAATCATTAATAACAATTTAAAAAAGAGTAGCCTCAGCAATAACACTTGGAAATTAACTTTTACATTTTAAAATAGTTCAGTACACCATTCTGTTTCTGCACCCATGTGAACGGTGCACCACAAATAGCTCCCTCTTAATGTTTTGCAGAGTTAGCTTATAAAAGTCAAGACTGTATTATGTGATTTATTATAGTTTGATGCTTCATCCTAAAACTCATATAAGTGAAATATTGTTTCCCTATCGATGTACTGGATAGATAGTAATATCATGTCGTTTTGTAACTCACTTAATCCAGACCAGGGTCGATGGGGTGCACTGGAGCCTATCCAAGCTACCAAGGTACAGGACAGGGCACCAGTCTATCTCAGGGTGCACACACATTCACACACCAGACTAGAGCCGAAGTAGCATGACAGTGGGAGGAAACCCATGCAGACAAGGTGAAAACATGCAAACTCTACACAGAAAGAACCTGGGACATGAACCCTAGTCTCTTTACAATGAGGCAGTTTAGCTACCACTGCACCACTATGTCGCCCTGTATGGATGACTATATCTTTTTATATGTACTTCAATTAAATTACTTTTGATGGACATTAAACAAACAGGTTTATAGTTCCTAGTGTTAGCAGTTGACCATATTTAATACAGTAGCGGGAGAAAATTTTCTAACTTGCTGTGATTAAGATATAGGAATATAATGATTTCTGGAAAATACCCGTATAGCATTTTGAATTATAATAACTAGTGTCTTTAGGCTGTTGCGTAAATATAAAGCATTTTCTGAAAGGATTAACTTGCTTGTAGCCTTTATAGACTTTGTAATTCCAGTTGAACTTTGCGGTCTATTATTTTGTATTTCTTGAATATTACCTGTAACAACTGGTATTTCCCTGAAGTTCTTTCCTAAATTAAGAATATTTGCTTCTCCTGCTCAATTTGTTTTATCCCTCCCTTGGTATTCTTAATACAGTTTACCTGATCATTCATCATTCTGTATGGTTAGCATGGGTTTATTTACTGAACTGTTAATGCATTAAAGAGTTGGTGTTTCTTTAGTAATTTCATTGTTATCCCCATATAAATCTACTGGGGAGATCTGTTTTTTATTACATCTAATTTCTTTAAAAATCAACACAGATATTGTGGAGCAGTTCTTAGAGCTGCAGCCTCACATTCCCAGGAGCTGGATCTTTAATCCAGGCATGTCCACTGCCTGCGTGGAGTGTGTCCATTTTCTCTGTGTCTGCATAAGTGTTTCTTTAGGTACTTTGGGTTTCCTACCACACGCCAAAGATATCCATGCATGCATCCATACATGTTTTGGAGACTTTAAATTTACTGATTGTGAGTGTGTGTGTGTGTGTGTGTATGTACGTATATAATAATAAGACTCAGCTAAGAGCATAAACATCTGGGGAATATGCAAAAAGAAAATACCGCCTTTACAGACTTGAATTCAAACAGCAATTGATACATTTAAGGTTAGATGGTGGATTAATATTGCAAAGGCAGGAAGAGGAGGGATTTTGCGGGCTCATAAAGAGAAAGTGATGTCATTAGGATGTGCGCTTTTGAGAGCCAGAAGTGACGTCATTAGGAGGCGGGCTCTGGTAAAGATCTACAGAGGAAGAAAAGCCAGCCCCTGGTTCAGATGAGAAACACTTATATTTGAACCTGTAAACTGTCTCCCATGCACATGTCTTAGAGTATGTGATGTGCTGGCATCTTGTATTTCGCAGTGAGAAGTGAGGTGCATGCAAGCTTATTATTATTAAATTACTAAGCTGCGAAAAAATATAACAGTGCGTGCATGCGCCATCTAGTAGCTGTAGTTGAACATAAGCGTGTTCTGTTTCTTAAAAAGAGTGTGCCTTAGGTACCTTGATATAAATCTAAAGGCTGAAGACCACCTCCTACAACAGAGAAAGATAACGTAAGTAAAGTAGTAGCCTTGCCAAATTATTTAATCAATGCATTGCAAAGGCAAGACTGATAGTTGATTAACCAATTAAATCTGTCCTCCTTCCCTCCTTATTATTACTGTCCCTGGGTGGGCAATTTAAAATTCATCTTTCCATTCCTACATTTATTGGTATCCCCTGGGTGGGCATGATAAATCACACTCATTCCTACATTGCCAACTAAAAGTAACACTTTTATTATGGTCTTACTTTATGTAAATATCACTAATCCCTGACCTCTCTAGACTCGATAAGTAATAACTGAATGAAACAAGGTGGAGCACTCTCATAGCAACCCAACTCACCCAACACAAGCATCACCTGCTTCCTCTCTGGGTACACGTCCCTCATTACTTTATTGGTACCCTTGCCTTCCAGGGCACCCAGTATATGCAAAGTATTTAATCTCCCTCAGGTGGTGCTCTTCTTCTTGTATTGACATATTGCTCTGCAGCTACCATGCCATGCCTTTTACAGTGACAGCACCTTACCAAATAAGCCCTCTACCATGCCAGTTAAAAATCATACTAAATGAACTGGACACGATTGTCACATGTGATATATCTCATAATTTACTTCTATTTGTTGTTGGCCTCCTTCCTTACTTATTAGAGAGACTATGGAACTATCAAATGCAGCACTGAAGTAAAGCACCTGCCTGCAGCAGCTTGCGCTCCAACTAGAACTAAACTCCAGCCTTAGTACACTCGGGCCCATTCCAAAAAGGGCAACCAGGTAGGCTAAGTGGTTAAGCTAAAGAAGATCTGAAAGAACAGTGAAAGATGCATCAAGTTGTTTGTCTTTGAAATCCACAGAATGTCATGAAATGGCAGGAATGAAATGTCAATTCTAAACTTATGTAGTTGAAGTTTCTCTGATAAATTCCAGCAGATGCTTTCTATGAAGTTATCCCCTGTTGTTTTCTAGCTGTCAGTACAGCAAGTGAGTGAGCTTTCATAATTACATTGCCAATCCTTGTTTGCTGTATACACTCATTTTTCATAAATTGATGTGAAGGTCAATAAAGTAAACATTTTTTCTAATATTATCTTAGAAGATAAAGGTAATCCCAAATTCCTTTGGATCTTTACAGTCTTATAAGGTTTTGTTTTATTTATTCTGATCCTCATATGCCAGGTGGAGGTTCAATGTGAGACCTGTTTCTTAATACTGTAATACAAATAAATAAACCTAAATATCTTTGGCATGAAAATAATATTTTACAGCATTATATTTAAAATTCAGCTGTTACTCCAAAATTGGTTAAGAATAAAAAATAATCAATTCAAATGTATAATGGGGCATAAAATTAACAAAATTTATTTTTATTGTTTCTAAGTCAAATTTGGCAGTAATGAAAGGTTTGACATGTGTCACACACATGCGAGTGGGAGGCAGCTGAAGGGCTTATATAATCGTAACAACTTATCCGACCAGAGTGCAGAGGGGTGCACTAACTCTCTTTTTCGGTTCCCTACAGACCATTCCCGGGAAATCCCGCCAGAAGACCAGAAGAAGACACTTCCGGTCCCTGCCCCGGGGGCGACATCACTTCTTGTCAACTCTCCATAAAAGCTGCTCCCCTTCCTCTGGTCATCAGTTCTGTCTTGGACTCAGTAGTATAAAGTGCTCTGTGCTATTCTAACAAACTACCCTTTTGCAGCATGGATTACAATATACGGGTGGCTGCCCCAAACCTTCTTGCGATGTCTAGAGTCTTTTTTTGTGACAGTGGCATAGTCGGCAGGATACGGTCCCAGCAAAAACAGGGACAGGGCCTAAAAACCAGCCAGGTAGGAAAGTACCGGGGCCGAGTTTCTGAGCGGGGAGTGTGTTCGACAGTCAGGGAAGACTTGGTGCAGGCTCTGCTCCTAAAGTCCAAAGGGAGAATGCATTGGGAGCTCACGGACATGGGCTGGTCTCTGGGGTTGAAGCGAAAAGGGCTTACTATGTTCTCTCAGACGAGAGAGCTGAGCCTCCCACCAGGACTAAGGTCCCAGTTAGGAGTGGGCTAACCAGTCTCGCAGGTGAGGAAAATAAAATACAATCCAGAGGGGCATATCCTGGAGTAGGCTATGGCTCTCTGGACACAGGTGGTGTTGTGGCTGCGGCCATGTGAACTAACCACCTACCAAATTGTACAGCAGGTCGCCTGCTATTTCTTTTTGCAGCATCTCCTTGACAACTTCACACAGCTGGACTGGGGAGACTTCCACTTCATGGATGAGCTTATACAGCTCATAAAAAGACTGACGACAGCCTCGAAATCTGAGAGAGTGGAACGGTCCTCTAGTGGATTCCCTGGAGAGTACATACCACATGCTAAGTCTCATAAACTGGAGCCTGTCCCGAAGTCCCCAGTCCGCTTGGCGTGCAACATATCCGGGACGGAGGTGGATGGGGGGAGACCGTTGGTGTGCCCTTTCTAACCCCCTCTCGGTTACGAATACGGGAGTAGTGCTTCTAAATGGACATAAACTTACGGCACTGTTTGACTCTGGCAGTAACGTTACCATCATTGCTCGCCAGTATGTCTTACTGAGACAGTTAACTAAGCAAAAGACCAGTGTTAAATGCATACACCGAGAAGTCCGTAATTATAAAACCGCCCTGTGCTACATCTGCCTGGACGGATCGCTGAGAAAGCTCCCCATGGCGGTCCAACCCAGCCCAACTTTTCCTGTAGTTCTAGGGCGGGACTGGTCTGAAATTAAAAGCAGTAGACTGCTGACTGCTCCCGGTCAAACATTAGGCCTAGTTGTAGAGGAGGGTGACTCGTCTCAAGCTGCCTCCATGCCGTGTAGTGTGTCGACTGAGAGTGAGACAAAGGGCCAAGAGGAGGTCGGAGAAACTCCCGACATGTCGCAGGCAGCTATGTCATCCACCCGTGCCCTGGCGGTTTGGGAGAAATCTCTGCCCCTTGAGGTCAGACCGGATCCTCTCTCTGAAAAGCAGGTTCAATTTAAAATGACGCCAGCTTCCTTCAAGAGAGAGCAGTGGAATAATGACTCTCTGAAGTATGTTAAGAATGCAGTGGTTCTTGTAAATGGGTAATGCACTCACCGGCCCATGCCACAGAGACCCCACTTCGTTATCAAGAACGATCTGTTATATCGGGTCGCGGAACATGGAGTGGAGGTCCGGAAGTTGCTGTTAATCCCACGAACTTACCGGCAGCAGGTTTGTGAGTTAATGCATGCCCACCTCCTTGGAGGCCATTTAGGCTACGAAAAGACTGTGGAGCGTATCAAGCTCTGATTTTACTGGCCAGGAATCAACAAGGAGGTTCGCCATTTTTGCATGTCTTGCCCGGAATGCCAACTGCGGCAAATTCCTAAGAGGGACCATGCTCCTCTCGTTCCCCTTCCCCTCATTGACGTGCCCTTCGTGAGAATCGGGTCGATATATTGGGACCCTTAGAGACCTCCGCCCGAGAACACAAGTATATATTAGTCCTCGTGGATTATGCGACCCGACATACAGAAGCTGTTCCTTTGCACGGGAACTAGATAGATAGATAGATAGATACTTTATTAATCCCGATGGGAAATTCACTAGTAGGGGTCTATGCACGTGTCGACATCCCTAAAGAAGTCCTTGCAGACCAAGGGACACCGTTCACCTCAGAAATGTTCAAGGAAGCGGCTAGGTTACTTAAAATAAAGCATTTAAAGACCGCGGTGTACCATCCTCAAACTGACGGGTTTGTGGAGAGGTTTAATCAGAATCTCAAACAGATGCTCCACATGGTAGTCAGCGGGGACGGGAGGAATTGGGACCAAATCCTCCCCTCGTTCTCTTTGCCTATCGGGAAGTCCCACAAGCCTCTACCGGGTTCTCACCATTTGAATTGTTGTACGGATGACAACCCCGGGGTATTTTCGACATTTTAAATGAAGGCTGAGAAGGAGAGGCCCTTCCCTTGACAAATGTACTAGAGTATATCACACAGTTACGCGATAGATTTGGAAATATCAGACCCATTCTAAAAAGTCATATGGAGGAAGCGCAAGCAGTACACTCCGAAAGCTCCATCTGGGGGATCGCATCATGGTATTGGTCCCCACCTCTCATTCTAAATTGCTCATCCATTGCCTAGGCCCTTATGAAATTAAGGAGAGGAAAGGATTGGTTGACTATTTGGTGAAACAACCTAATCGTCGACCAAGCGAGCGGGTCTATCATGTGAACTTGCTGAAACCGTGGAAGGAAAGGGACCCCGACCCTTCCTCCGGTCAGCCCTGCTCATTCTTTGCTCAGACAGACACCATTCATTTCGGCAAGGAATTAACTGTCGGACAGAGACAGGAGCTGGAAACAGCTATCCAGTCCATCCCGGAGGTGGTGAGTGTAAAATCGGGTCTGACCTCTCTGATTGTGCACAACATACTGAACGACCCGGGGACTGTAGTCCGAGAGCACCCCTATAGACTCCCAGAGACAAAGAAAGCTGAAATTGAACTGGAAATCAAGTCGAATGCTGGAACTAGGAGTGATCGAGGAGAGCTTTAGTCCCTGTTCCAGCCCCATAATCTTGGTCTCCAAGCCGGATGGCAGTGAGAGGTTTTGTAATGACTTCCTTCGGGCTTAACCAGGTTTCCCAGTTCGATGCTTATCCCATGCCACGCGTGGACGACCTCCTTGAGAGGCTGGGCCAAGCAAAGTTTCTGACCACACTTGACATGACCAAGGGGTACTGGCAGATTCCTTTAACAGATTCCGCGAAGGTCAAGACCGCGTTTAACACCCCTAGCGGACACTGGCAGTATTGTGTCCTTCCATTCGGGTTACACGAGGCTGCTGCAACTTTCCAGCGTCTGGTGGACAAAGTGCTCCAACCCCATAATGCATATAGTGCTGCATATCTGGATGACATCGTCATCCATTCCAGCACATGGAAGGAACACATACAGCAGGTCAAAGCAGTATTGTGGACACTAGGAGAAGCCGAGCTGCGAATCAATCCCAAGAAATGTTTCTTTGGACTGAGGGAAGCTAAGTATATGGGCTACCTGGTGGGTCGGGGTATGGTAAGAACAAAGTGGTCCAAAATAGATGCCATTTTGAAATGGCCCTGTCCGCAAACCAAGTGGCAGGTCCAAGCCTTTCTCGGGTTGGCCGGGTACTACCGCCGGTTCGTATCTCGCTTTTCTGAAACGGGAGCTGTATTCGGTGACTTAAAACAGGCCCTTACTTCAGCACCAGTATTAATGTCCCCCGACTTCTCTCTTCCATTTGTTCTCCAGACGGATGCTTTGGACACAGGCCTGCCTTGTTGAGCCAAAGCGTCAACGGTGCTGAACACCCCATCATGTACCTGAGCCGGAAACTGCTGGACCCAGAGACAAGGTATGCAGTGGCGGAAAGGGAATCCTGGATGATCAAATGGGCGATTACGCAGTTGAGGTACTACTTCTGGTCCTCCGCCCCGAGGGCGACATCACTTCCGGTCAACCCTTCATAAAAACTGCTTCCCTTCCTCTGGTCATCAGTTCTGTCTTGGACTCAGTAGTGTAAACTACCCTGTGCTATTCTGACAAACTACCC
The DNA here is from genome assembly GCF_900747795.2 of Erpetoichthys calabaricus. Taxonomy (NCBI): domain Eukaryota; kingdom Metazoa; phylum Chordata; class Cladistia; order Polypteriformes; family Polypteridae; genus Erpetoichthys; species Erpetoichthys calabaricus. The sequence goes on along the minus strand of NC_041402.2, from coordinate 126,069,548 downwards.
TTTTGCAGCCTGGATTACAATATACGGGTGGTTGCCCAAAACCTTCATGTGATGTCTGGAGTTTCTTTTTCTGACACATGCTCCTTAATCAAAGCAGATGCATTGTTTTGCTTTTTGTAGTTTAGAGTGCGAATTGAAAGAGCAAAATCTGGGAAATTTACACATTTATACAGCAGATGGCAGGGATGCCTTCCTCTATGTTATATATATTTCCAGAAGTCTTGAGGATCACCTACTGTAGTTTGTACTTTTACAGAGTAGAGCCCCTGTGTTTTTATTAGTGAGCAATGGTTTCTGGCTTGGTAGTTTGGCATGGATTTCGATTTTTGTTGAGTAATGCTAGAATGTTATGATTTTGGTTTATTTTTAGTTATTTTGTCATTTGTATGTGGGTTTTATTTGACCTTTTTTATTATGATTTTGTGGAGAATTTGGTATGTATTTTTTAATTCTCCATAGCGTTTTAATAATGTTAGTGTTTATTAAGTATATTTTATATTTATGCAGTGCCATCCAGTTTTTATGTGATTCATTCTGTCCTGTCAATGTCATAGAAACCATTACGAGTGAGTATGGTGCTGTTAATACCCAGAGTTATCCCTCAAGGCATAAAGAAAACCATCTTTGCATTTTCATTGCAGTTTAGTTTATACAGTATAACAAGTAAAAAGGTTAATTCAGATTTTTGACTTAAATATTGGTCTCTCCTTTGACATTTCAGTTACAACCTTTGTCCGTCTGATTACATTTAGGGTCCTGTACTCTGTTCATCTCCTTGTCTGTTTGCCCCAAGTACCTGTGTATACTCATAACACGGAGTCAATAACACTAATTTTTGCTGAGTTGGCCTACAGTTTCTCAGATTTTCTTTTTGAATTTTCTAGATAATTTGACAGGATAGCCACTACTGGAATGACTTTATAAAACTGAGCCCAAGTGCCTTGTCGCAGCACTTCCCAGATTAATAGACATCAGCAACTTTTTTTATAGAGTGTTCCACAGAGTTGTTCTGATGATGGTACTCTGACGTAGGAGGGTAATACAGTGGTGAGCTTTACTGCCTCACAACTCTGAAGTGCAGGTTTTTTCTGGCCTCCTAGTCTGGTCGCTGTTGTGTGGAGTTGCCATATTCTCATGTCTGAAATATTTAACTGGAGTTTTCCTCCACATCCTAAATGGCCTTGTATTAGTGTACCTTGCAATAAAGTGATGCCACATCTAGAGCTAATTCCTGTCTTTTGTCCCATGTTACCCTGAACTGGGTAAGCAGATTAGCAAATGGATGAATGAATGGATATACATTAGGAAATATGTGGATCTGTGTGTACCAAACTAATTTGTTAGGGATATAATCATTTAGTTCTGGCACAAGCCTGGTCTCATTCCATATGTGAAAAGTCCACTAGTTGTTCCAGCATGAAAAACAATTGTTATCTTGCCATCAAATGCAACTCACTTTTAAAGTTTATTTTGGTCCTCAAAATGACTTTATATTGAGAATCAACTTTAATTTTTAAAAGTGTTTACTGAAGAAACCAAGCTGGTTAAGCTAACTGAAATATTTTTATCTTGGTTAGCAAATATTTGTTTGACAACAAAAAATGATGTTCACTATACTGATTTCTTATTGTATATGAGTTTTGAAGGAATATAAAAGTCTCCTTTATAACACCATCCACATGAATCTGTCCTTCAGTTCAGTTTAACTTCTTTCTGTAACCTTTCATTATAAACATGCACAAGCTTGCATTGGATAAGTCCCTAGAGTAAGAACTTGTATTTTGACAATGACAGAAGGCCGTTTTCTTTTTATGCCTTGTGGGATACAGCCTTAAGTGCTCTGTCAGCATTAATAGGCCTTGGGAGTTTTTGAGATCATCTGTCTTCTCATCTTCTTTAGATTTGCAGACTGTAAGAAAAAAATAGAACTTTTTTGTTTGGATGGAAACAACCCGTGCTATTCACCTAAGAACATGATTACTTATCATTTTAATTGCTTTAAGTGGGTGTCTGATCCACAAAAAATGTTATTACTTAAAATGTATGCAGCCTTTCTAAATGAAGAGGGATGCTGTGTTGTAATATCTTAAAGTGCACTCCAAACATGTCTAAGTGAACAAAGAACTAGTGTATATTTAGTCGTGTTGAAATAGATATATTGTCATTCGGCCATCCACCGATCCATGTTATGTATAACTTAATTAATTTCAGGAGTGTGGCAGACAGAACTCATCGAGGCAGCACTGAGGCAGGAATAAACCATGGATAAGGCACCAACCTGTCACAGGACACACACAGACCAGTCCATCTCAGAGTTTCCAGTTAACTTAATATTCATGAGATGTAGGAGGGCAACTGGAGTAGCCAGAGGAAAACCTTTGCAGACATAAAGATGCAAATGCCATACAGAATTATAGATAGATAGATAGATAGATAGATAGATAGATAGATAGATAGATAGATAGATAGATAGATAGATAGATAGATAGATAGATAGATAGATAGATAGATAGATACTTTATTAATCCCAATGGGAAATTCACATTCTCCAGCAGCAGCATACTGATACAATAAATAATATTAAATTAAAGAAAGATAATAATGCAGGTGAAAAACAGACAATAACTTTGTATAATGTTAAATGTTAACGTTTACCCACCCGGGTGGAATTGAAGAGTCGCATAGTTTGGGGGAGGAACGATCTCCTCAATCTGTCTGTGGAGCAGGACAGTGACAGCAGTCTGTCGCTGAAGCTGCTCTTCTGTCTGGAGATGATACTATTTAGTGGATGCAGTGGATTCTCCATAATTGATAGGAGCCTGCTGAGCGCCCTTCGCTCTGCCACAGATGTTAAACTGTCCAGCTCCATGCCAACAATAGAGCCTGCCTTCCTCACCAGTTTGTCCAGGCGTGAGGCGTCTTTCCTCTTAATGCTGCCTCCCCAGCACACCACTGCGTAGAAGAGGGCGCTTGCCACAACTGTCTGATAGAACATCTGCAGCATCTTATTGCAGATGTTGAAGGACGCCAGCCTTCTAAGGAAGTATAGTCGGCTCTGTCCTTTCTTGCACAGCGCATCAGTATTGGCAGTCCAGTCTAATTTATCATCAATATAAAGATATTTATAGGTCTGCACCATCTGTACACAGTCACCTTTGATGATCACGGGGTCTATGAGGGGTCTAGGCCTCCTAAAATCCACCACCAGCTCCTTGGTTTTGCAAAATTTTTGAATTTTCCTGGGTGAGGAGTCAAAATCCAGAGCTCTAAGGTAGCAGCAGGACCAGATTAATGCACAGATTTACCTGGGCAAAAGAGATTGGGGGGCATATGCCTACTTCGTTTGGGTTTTGTAATGTATTTCCTATGGCCAACAATTAAAAAAAATAAAAATTTCATTCATAAGAACTAATAAAGTCATCTGGAGTTTGTAGTCTGCCTCAGTGATTCTGAAAGTGGGGGCTACAAATGAAATTCTAGGAAGCATCTAATGCAGCTCGGCTCTTCTGTAAAAGTGTATAATGTAGTGGATTTTATGCCATGCAGTGTTTAAATAGTAGCTAGTAGCTTTAACAGGTTTTTTTTTCTCCCAGGTTGTTGCTACAAGAGTTACAGTATGTTCATAATAGATGATTACTTTTTTTTTCAAATTTACCCTCATTCTTACAGTTTTTTTAAAATATATTCGGTAAGCAAGATGGAAAGGTGGCTCATGTTGAACCAAAACAGCAACCAAAAAAAATCAAATGAAAGATATCATCTTTAAGTGACAAATATAATATATACAGTGCATCCGGAAAGTATTCACAGCGCATCACTTTTTCCACATTTTGTTATGTTATAGCCTTATTCCAAAATGGATTAAATTCATTTTTTTCCTCAGGATTCCACACACAACACCCCATAATGACAACGTGAAAAAAGTTTACTTAAGGTTTTTGCAAATTTATTAAAAATAAAAAAATTGAGAAAGCACATGTACATAAGTATTCACAGCCTTTGCCGTGAAGCTCGAAATTGAGCTCAGGTGCATCCTGTTTCCCCTGATCATCCTTGAGATGTTTCTGCAGTTTAATTGGAGTCCACCTGTGGTAAATTCAGTTGACTGGACATGATTTGGAAAGGCACACATCTGTCTATATAAGGTCCCACAGTTGACAGTTCATGTCAGAGCACAAACCAAGCATGAAATCAAAGGAATTGTCTGTAGACCTCCGAGACAGGATTGTCTCGAGGCACATATTATTATTATTATTATTATTATTATTATTATTATATCTGGGGAAGGTTACAGAAAAATTTCTGCTGCTTTGAAGGTCCCAATGAGCACAGTGGCCTCCATCATCCGTAAGTGGAAGAAGTTTGAAACCACCAGGACTCTTCCTAGAGCTGGCCGGCCATCTAAACTGAGCGATCGGGGGAGAAGGGCCTTAGTCAGGGAGGTGACCAAGAACCCGATGGTCACTCTGTCAGAGCTCCAGAGGTCCTCTGTGGAGAGAGGAGAACCTTCCAGAAGGACAACCATCTCTGCAATAATCCACCAATCAGGCCTGTATGGTAGAGTGGCCAGACGGAAGCCATTCCTTAGTAAAAGGCACATGGCAGCCTGCCTGGAGTTTGCCAAAAGGCACCTAAAGGACTCTCAGACCATGAGAAAGAAAATTCTCTGGTCTGATGAGACAAAGATTGAACTCTTTGGTATGAATGCCAAGCGTCACGTTTGGAGGAAACCTGGCACCATCCCTACAGTGAAGCATGGTGGTGGCAACATCATGCTGTGGGGATGTTTTTCAGCGGCAGGAACTGGGAGACTAGTCAGGATAAAGGGAAAGATGACTGCAGCAATGTACAGAGACATCCTGGATGAAAACCTGCTTCAGAGCACTCTTGACCTCAGACTGGGGCGACGGTTCATCTTTCAGCAGGACAACGACCCTAAGCACACAGCCAAGATATCAAAGGAGTGGCTTCAGGACAACTCTGTGAATATCCTTGAGTGGCCCAGCCAGAGCCCAGACTTGAATCCGATTGAACATCTCTGGAGAGATCTTAAAATGGCTGTTCACCGACGCTTCCCATCCAACCTGATGGAGCTTGAGAGGTGCTGCAAAGAGGAATGGGCGAAACTGGCCAAGGATAGGTGTGCCAAGCTTGTGGCATTATATTCAACAAGACTTGAGGCTGTAATTGCTGCCAAAGGTGCATCGACAAAGTATTGAGCAAAGGCTGTGAATACTTCTGTACATGTGATTTCTCAGTTTTTTTATTTTTAATAAATTTGCAAAAACCTCAAGTAAACTTTTTTCACGTTGTCATTATGGAGTGTTGTGTGTACAATTCTGAGGGAAAAAATTAATTTAATCCATTTTGGAATAAGGCTGTGACATAACAAAAGGTGGAAAAAGTGATGCACTGTGAATACTTTCTGGATACACTGTACATTGAATTTGTTTTCTCAAAAAGATGACCATAAAAGACAAAGTGCAAGCACTTGACATATACGTGAAAAATTGCAAAATTCAAGTAGATTTTGTAAAGTGTGGATTTACATTCTTGCTTATTCTTATCCATTTTGTGTTTTGAGCTCAGAATGAAAATTTAACAGACCTTTAGAAACAAGGGATCCTACTATCAATTGAACTCTCTGGTCAGACATGAGCCCCATTCAACCAGCTGCCATTGTAGTAAGTAAAATCCTGTACAATGATATTTGTTCACCAACGTGAAATGGTGGCACAAGATGTTACAGGTCCATTGATTAAACGAGTCTTGCATTGTGAAAAATTTGCACTCCAGTTAGATTAATCAACCGAAGTGGGTCAGTCACTTGTGTTTTTGAAATGCTGGTTTGGTGAATTTTGATTCACACAGTTGTTAAAATACGTTGTATATGACACATAATGGGCCGATTGCCATTATGAACTTCAAGTTACAAGTGTAGGGTGGGACTTTGAGAACTGCTGTCCTTATTTGAAAAGTTCAGATGAGATTCTAAAATTATTTACTTGTCCCCTATGGTGAGCTGTTATGTTCTTCCTCCTTTGAGTGTCTTGAAAACGTGTGGCTACATGTAGTTTGCAATATGGAATGTGTTTTGTTAAGGTTTAGGGGGGTATTTTTCGTACGTGGATTAGTCGTTTAGCCGGATGTAATTGTTGACGATTTGGCCTGATCCTGGATCTGTCGGTTTTTCAAAACTCTTTCTGGAAGTGTTGTCATAGCAACACATCCTAATCCTCAAACCTGCTCAGAGCAGGTTTGTTCTACGTAAACAAGGATTAGTTTACACACATAATCAGTGACGGTCGTGGAAGTCATCCAGTCATGGCTTCACCGTTCATAAATGAGCGACCAATTGATATTGGTGCGCAAATTATAAGAAAAGAATTTCATATAGAGACGGTTCTGCACGATCGGCAAGATCCTTTATTGCTCCCGGAGGAAATTCTTTTCGAAAGATACCGCTTTAGCCAAGGGGGAATATTGTACCTCAAAGATTTATTAGCACCTTATATTCGAAGTCCAACTCGGCGAAGTTGGGCTCTCACAACCACACAGACAGTATGCATTGCTTTGAGGTTTTTTATAAGCGGCACTTTTTTATATACTGTAGGCCAGTGGTCCCCAACCTTTTTGACAGCAAGGACCACTTTATTAGATGCAAATTTTTCCACAGACCGGTCTGGGGGGGGGGGGGGTGTTTATACACAATTTACATAACATTTCTTTTATTATTAAGTTATTAAGCAGTTCGCATACGTTTGCAACCTGAGATTTTTCTTCTTTTTTTGCATATAACAAAGACATATGCTTTGCATTTGCCATTCCAACAGACTGCACATCACAAACATTAACACTGTTATCGTTTTTTTCGTGTCTGCCGTTTCTATAGGAGGGTGACAATGAGTTAAATTCCAATGGATGTTTTTCAAATGTTGACAAGCAATAAGCAAAAGGTATCACTGAAAACCACAGAAAACAAAAACAGCAAAAAAAAAAAAACAGTACGAGGAAAGTTCGAAGAAAGAATTTTTTTTACAATGTTTCTGTTTGGGGATCGTTGTGCAAACGTGCACATCTGAGCTGCGACCACAGATCTAACTGCTCTGTGGATGATTCATTCAGGCATTTCAAGGTCACTTCGTTGTAATGAAAGCATCTGCTGAATGTAATTCGTAGTAACGCGATTTCTATAGACTCGTGTCATATGGGGAAACTGTCGGGACCGTAACAATACTTTTTTGTAATACTCTCTCACCTCTGTCTCTCTCCTCTCTCTGCGCCGCTGCAAAGCCCCGCCTGCCAAGCGTTCTGAAAAGTCTGAGTGAGTCTCCGTTGCCGGCAGTTCTGTCACAGCCCGGCTGTCAGATGACTGCGGCCCGGTAGTGGGTCGTGGACCGGTGGTTGGGGACCCCTGCTGTAGGCGATGCGGAAAATCTAACTAGAAGTGCTGTTTGCCAGGCAATTCGTAAAGTCTGTTTGGCTCTGAAATATTTCCTTCGGGTTTTCATAGTGTTTCCTGGACACTTGCGTGTGCAGACAATAAAAGAGGCGTTTCATGCCATTGCAGGTAGATAATACACAGGCAAAAACACCCACAGTTCCATGAAGAATCTCAATCAGCCTAACATTCTCATTACCAGGATTTCCAAATGTGATTGGGGCACATGGGACTGATCAGAGTGGAGTTTGATTAAACATTATTTGGAAAATGTACCTCTCCTCCTGATGAATAATCAGACACAGTGTCTTCATGAAATATTTGACCTTCGTCAATATCTCATTGGTCAGACACAGGTTGAAGGGATATGACATTCCCTGCAACTGACCCAACAAAAAAGAGGGCTATATGAAACATACCTATGGCACACATTGAGGACAAATATATGCAATGACCATCCTTTACCTGAAATGAAGTGACCACTGCATCCTGCCACTGGTTCTGAGGAGGAGCTTCCCCCTGGAATGCCCTCAGAAACAGAGCGATGGGTATTTTGCTGGAGAGCCAACTCTTCTGCAGGGGTTAGGTCTGGACCGTGTGGACCTCCACCTGTTTTTTGCTTGTCTGCCTTCTTATTAGCTTTAAAATTAATGTTTTTATATTATATATGATTATTTATGTCAACAATTCTTTAAATAGTTATATACCAATATTTACCAGTTTGAAGTATATTCTTGTACTTCACTTTAACCTGTTCCCATGTTCTCCTTGTTCTCACGTTTGATCTGGAATTATGACATAATAAATAATGATTAATCTGACACATAGGAAATGAAACGCTGCTTTCAGTAAGTACAATGCACACTACTTAGCGTTTAATTTGACGGCCACATTTTGCCAGCCGTTTTTTCTGGTCTGGGCTGCTTTTGCAGTGTTACCCCTTGTGCATATTAAATCTTGAAATTCTTCATGTCCTTCGAATAAAAGGACTTGCGCCGCGTGTGTGAATAAAAATGCGCCCGTTCTTTCGTCATTTTGTTACAACCTATCAACGACTTGCTGATCATGTTTTCTAGACTCAATATATATGGGCTTTTCACTCAGCGCAGTTTCGCATTCATCTCATATGATTAGATCCAGCTCGACTAATCTAATACACGGCTGCGTTTGAAAAACCGACCTATCCCGGATGAGTGTCACCGGCATTAACTTATCCAAGATGAGGCACCTGATCTCGGATGATTTAAGCGACATACAAAAAATACCCCCTAGGCCTACAATTTCTTTGTTTTTGTTATGATTCTGTTCTTTCTTTAATATTTAATAATTTTAAATAATTTATTTCATGTTATTGGTGTCGCTTGGGGGTTTTGGAATATGGAGAATTCATAGTTATGGTTTATTGTGTTCTAAAGTCAAACATTTGATGTGTTAAAAATATTTAACATCTTAACCACACCATTTTGTTTCTTGTGGGTGCTGCCATTTTGAATTTTGTTTGTGTATGGTTGCTCACTACACTGCTGTGCAGAATAGCAGGAGGTCACAACCTGTGATGTCACTGAATAGAGAGTATAAAGGTCATGGGTCATGCACTTCCTGATTATCTGTGATTGGATAGAAACCTAAAAAGAAAGAGTGTCTGTATTGAATTTGTGCAACAGTGTTTGTTTAATGCTTTGGCAGAGAGTAAAGATTTGTGTTTTTTTTACTGAGCCAGCTGGCTGCCTAGGTGTCTTTACAAATAACTAGAAATAATTTCTGTATCTTATTAAGAGTTAATTTGATTGAGTTCAAATTAAAGATACTCATACTGGCAAGGAGTATAATTCTTGAGCACAGATTCAAACATACAGTATGTTCTCCTTTTATTCTCCATCTGTGCCCAATAAACGACTACTGTATAATGAGAATAACCAAGAAACATTATAAATTGAGGGACCAGAATAAAAAATGTCAGACTAGGGCAAGAACTCAACCATACATTTTTGGTGATAATATTGTCTATTTAAAACTTGAACCACTATACTTGAATGTTGTTTTGACTTGAGCTAATTCCCTATAATCTATATATATAATTCACTAAGGCAAGACAACCATGGAAAGCACGCCGGAAGGGGGCGTGGATTCACTAAGCTGCCGACAAGTAAGACACCCATGGCGCACGCAGGAAGGAGCCACGCCCACCAACTCTAAGCCTATTGGATACGACAACTCACAGAGCCACGCCCACCAAGTCGGACGCGACGCCTCCGAAAACATGCCGTCATTTCTGTTTGTCTGTGCCACAGTGTACATACAGCTCTGACCCACGTTGACTTTTTATTAGTCAACCTCAGTGGAACCTTGGTTCACACAGAGGCAGCACCAGAGAGAGACAGAGGCACACGCAGGCAGCCCGACAGAGAGCCACGCACACACAGGCAGTGCGACACAGTCACACAAACACAGGCAGCGCGACAGAGAGAGCCGCGCAATCCTTTAAAACTGAGGTTAAAACACAATGAAGCAGTCTTTAAAAACCAATAAACCCTGTGCCTCTTTTTTATTAGTGTCTCACCTGCTTCACCGCCCTGCAACAGTCGAGACGCTCTCTCTGCAGCTGACCTTTTCTGTGCCTGACTCCACTACTGTCAGTCGCCTGATTAAAAATGGTGAACTCCTGCAATGTTACTATCTTGCTTGGCTTTTAAATAAAGTTCGGATTTGTTGAAATGTTCCTTTTTTTTCCTGTGCTTAAAACTCATTTTAAAAAAATTATTTATACAACTGCTGCAATGCTACAGAGAGAGAGGGCTCCCGTGCTTCTGAGAGACAGAAGGGGAGGGGGCTCGCGTGCTGCTGAGAGAGAGGGGGGGGCTGCGGAGGCTCGCGTGCTCCTGAGAGAGGGGGAGGGGGCTCACGTGCTGCTGAGAGAGAGAGAGAGGGGGGCTGGGGAGGCTTGCGTGCTGCTGAGAGAGAGAGAGGGGGGGGCTGGGGAGGCTTGCGTGCTGCTGAGAGAGAGAAAGAGGGGGGGCTGGGGAGGCTTGCGTGCTGCTGAGAGAGAGAGAGGGGGAGCTGGGGAGGCTTGCGTGCTGCTGAGAGAGAGAGAGGGAGAGGGGGGCTGGGGAGGCTCGAGTGCTGCTGAGAGAGAGAGAGAGAGGGGGGGCTGGGGAGGCTCGGGTGCTGCTGAGGGGGGGGGGGCTGGGGAGGCTTGCGTGCTGCTGAGAGAGAGAGAGAGGAGGGGCTGGGGAGGCTTGCGTGCTGCTGAGAGAGAGAGGGAGAGGGGGGGCTGGGGAGGCTCGTGTGCTGTTGAGAGAGAGAGAGAGGGGGGGGGCTGGGGAGGCTCGGTTGCTGCTGAGAGGGGGGGGCTGGGGAGGCTTGCGTGCTGCTGAGAGAGAGAGAGAGGGAGAGGGGGGGCTGGGGAGGCTCGCCGTGCTGCTGAGAGGGGGGGGGCTGGGGAGGCTCACGTGCTGCTGAGAGAGAGAGAGGGGGGGCTGGTTGAGGCTCGCGTGCTGCTGAGAGAGAGAGAGAGGGGGGGGGGGGGGCTGGGGCCATCTTTTCATTCACTCACACTGGTATCCACAAACCCACCCCATTTGGACAACTTTGTCGTTCAGCAAGTGTTCACCCATCAATACATAATTATGCGGCGTATGTTACGCAGCGGGTTGGCTAGTTATTTTTTATTCTTCTATTTCTTTTGAATAGCTAGCTGTAACAGATACAAGTGCCTCGTGTTTTCTCTCCATATCCAAAATATTATCAAAAGAAACTTCAATATTAAAAATGGTGTAATAAAATACACAAGGTCAAAGGAGTCTATATTGGTACAAAGTGGTAAAACAACAGAAGAGAAATAAAATCTGTTGCACTTCTGGGCCTGTCTTTAAAAGTATTTGAACACCTGCACACATTATTTCCAAAGCAGCCCACCAGTGTTCTTTCTTCTCATTACCCAAACTTTTCTTATGCCAGTGAGCTTCTACCCTTAACTAATTGCCCCTCTGGTCTAAAGAGGCTTTAAATCCTATCTTGGCGTCACATACTCTCTAGACTCTAAATTACTTCCTGGATGGAAGCCAGCTCTTCTTTGGATACAAGAATGCTAATTAATCTAATTTTAGGAGCTCCCAGTTTTCCAATTCCTCTCAACTCTTAGTAGCCCTAGAGAAATCTAAACAGCTCACTAGCTGGAGATTCATTTAAAAGGAGTACCATGGTCTCACTGGAGGTTAGGAAAAGGATGGATGTAGAGATCAGTATTTCTGAGGTAATACCATGGGGCATGACCTCATTCCTTGCATGCAGGGCTTTAATTTTAGTGCTTTGGTCATGAGCAGACCAGATCAACAAGGAATAAGATTTAGGTCTGAAATAATTAGAGTTACCCTGCAATGGGCTGAAACACCAGCCAGGGATTATTCCTTCTTTGGATGCACCCACTGCTTTCTGGGATAGCCTCCAGCTTCCTCAGAGGAACTCACTCCTGTCACACTATTCCTAAATTAGTGTTGGAAGAAGCACCTGCAAATTGGACTGCTCAGCTTTAAAAAGCTCTTAACAAATTGATTTTAAACACATTAAAAACAAAAGAGAAATTAGATATGAGGTCATGCATTTGCCTTCCACTTGAGGCAGTGTTTAAAAATAAAGAGAAAAAACAAAACTTTAGATTTTATTTGTCAGGATATTTTTAGGATGTAACATTTATAACCTACTTCTAGGTCGGAACTGAAAGAGATGTCATTGGGTCCAGATTAAATTTCCTGTGGTTGGTGTGCCGAAGAAAAAAAGAAAGGATCAATGCAGTCTGCCATGTGTAATATGAACCAAACCTTCATCTTTGGTAGCCATACTTCAAGTATACGAGTGGCTGCCTCCAAACCTTTTCCTGTGTTGTCTGAATACTTTCACAGTATCTAATACAGTATGTTTAAAAGGACATCTACGAAGATCTACAAATGAATGGAACCCTGGTTGGAGGGTTTCAGGCAGTTAGGGAAACTGCAGTTCTTTTTGTAACTAGAGAATGTAGAAGGGAAAAAATGGATCGATAAGTTTTCACACCCCCATATATGTCTTTTCTTTCTCTGAGTGGTGCAAAAAAGGCTCAAGGTTATCATGTCATTTATTAGTTGCTCAAGCATGTGCTTCAAGTTGCAAAAATTAAAGCCTATCTAAGAACAGTGTGTTTGAAAAACAGATTTCTTGGTCTCTTAAAATGGCTTCCTCTTAAGATGCCTATGTTTTAAAGGAGTTCCTAAATACTTTTAATGCAGTGTTCCTTAACAACTATGTTGCGACCCACTTCTGGGCCAAGAGTCATGTTCGAGTTTCAGGTGGGAGACCACCGCCCCAACCACACTGGTAAACGCTGTCAATTTGTCCCCCTTGGTGGGTTGCGAAGACACTTACAGTATATGAGAAAAAGTGGGTCACAACACCAAAAAGACTGATAAACACTGCTTTAAGGTATTTTAACATAGAAAGTAGTTTCAATATTTTGAAAAAATACATTCAGATGTATTTGAAGAGAAAATATGCATTTAGTAGAATACATCTTAAATATACTGTATTTTACACAGGCAGAGAAACCTTAAAATTACTTTGATCTACTTTTAGGATATATAAAATACAGTTTGAGATATCCAAAATATATTTTATGATAATGTAATAAAATTTTTAAGATGTTGAAGCAGAATGGAGGAATGTGGCAGGATACAGTTACCTGCAGAGCAGAAATAGGCTTTAATTTTTGCAACTTGAAGCACATGCTTGAGCAACTAATAAATGACATGATAACCTTGAGCCTTTTTTGCACCACTCAGAGAAAGAAAAGACATATATGGGGGTGTGAAAACTTATCGATCCATTTTTTCCCTTCTACATTCTCTAGTTACAAAAAGAACTGCAGTTTCCCTAACTGCCTGAAACCCTCCAACCAGGGTTCCATTCATTTGTAGATCTTCGTAGATGTCCTTTTAAACATACTGTATTAGATACTGTGAAAGTATTCAGACAACACAGGAAAAGGTTTGGAGGCAGCCACTCGTATACTTGAAGTATGGCTACCAAAGATGAAGGTTTGGTTCATATTACACAGGTCTTAACAGATCTCAATCCAAAAAATAAACCAACAGACAGGCAAACATGGTGATTTTAAAGTCAAGCAGGGGAATTGACGTTCTTGGGGCTGGAACTGGAAGTGATGTCTTCTAGGTCGGAACTGAAAGAGATGTCATTGGGTCCAGATTAAATTTCCTGTGGTTGGTGTGCCGAAGAAAAAAAGAAAGGATCAATGCAGTCTGCCATCCCCTGATCCCCTAACCCTAACCCTTTAGCTGCCTCCATTGCGCACGTGTGTGACAATACCTTCAAATGTACTTGAGATATGTTAAATTGGCAGGAAGTTTATTATATGATCATTACAAATGGTATTCAAATGTCTAAAGATTACAGATGCTGTTTCACAGAATGTAATTTGGCCCTTTGTAAGGTAGTATTGATAAATGTGACATTAAAACTTCATTTGGAAAAAATGGACTTGCTCTGATAAGGGAATGTTTAAAAAGATATCATATAGCATACCTGAAGCAATTAATTTTAGAATAATTGGAGAAAATACGTAATATGAAACTTGTTGCGTCATTAAGTGATGAGCCATGTTTGCATCTGTGCATCACTTGTAGGACATTATTCAAAATGTTTTGTTAGGACCTTTATTATACATTTTTATTTTGGAGTTACAAGACCATGTAAGTTAGAAATTGAAGCAGCTCTTACAATGTATGAGGAAGAACTGAACAGACAAACTTCAATAATTGCAAGGCAGAACAGAAACCAAAACACAAATAAGTTTGTTAACACACAAAAGACAATTATAAAATATAAAGTAAAGAAGACTGACAGAAATAAATAAGTCTGTAGTGAAAATGGTTACCTCTTATTTGTCAGACTACATACATTGTTTATTGTGTGAATTATTGTTAGCTCAAGTTAGAGCTCTTACTTTGACACAATGTCTCTAAGATCTGAAGTCGCAATAGAAGAAGGATAACAGTTTACATTGCTGTTTTTGTGACTTTTACATTAAACATTGGAATATAAATTACAAAAGGGAATATTTTCATGTGTTGCTAAGATTGGCAGGATTAGGTTAGGGGATTAAAGCAAATCCTTCACATTATACAATTAAACATAAATTGTGAATTTCCCATTGGGATTAATAAAGTATCTATCTATCTATCTATCTATCTATCTATCTATCTAAATTATTATATGTTAAAGAACTTCATGTAGTAGAAACAGACATTTTTTCAGAAAAATAAAGGGGTGAGTCCTTCCATTCAATCCACTCAATTATAATTTGTTAAACATATATATATATATATATATACTAGGGGGTTACCCCCTGTTCGCCAACCCCCCTGGCCTGTGCTATGTACCAGCCACTTCGTGTCTCTGCTGCTCAAATTGAGGGTCACTCCTCTGAAACTCCCTCTTAAACGGTGATACAATTGGGAATCAAAGTTTTTTTTTGTTTACCTCCTCTTTGCTCGATCAGCTGCTGGCTTGCTGCTGCTGCCGTGCCGCGTGATCTGCATCTCACGCGGTGCTTCGAACATTTAAAATCTGTACAGTAGCTGCCTTTGTCATCTACTCTTTGTCTTTTATTTCCGGCCCTGGGCGTGGTTAAATCTCTTGGCACAAAGTCTTGTCTCACGGGACATGAGTTCTTGATATTTTTTAGTTTTTATATTTAAAAACGGAATAAGAATCTGAAAACCTAACAACATCACATTAAAGTTCAATAAATTCTGAAAAGAATGATACCAAACATATGTATGTAGCTTTTAAAATAAGCCTGATTTAAAGTGTGACAAAAAATGTGACATAAACACGTCACATAAAATCGTTGCACAAAATCGTTGCACTTTTAGGCTTAGGATTTTATATATAAATAAAGTAGATATATATAATTTAAGTTATATACATACACACACACTCACACATATATATATATATATAATATATATATATATATATATACATACACAAACATAAATTTATAATTAAATATGCATAAAAATAATTAAAAAATATTAAAAAGTTCCAAGTTTTTTTCAAAGTATTTATTCTAAATAATTTTTAAAAAGAAAAGAGAAAAAGTTCCTTCTTTAATTTTGAAAACCAATGTTAATAACATTTCATGCTGATTATTTCTCATTTAGACCATCTGGAAACCTACTTAATTTATCAATCAAGCACCTTTCTATAAACAGCCTTTGTCGTCTAGACCAGTGAATATTAGATTGTACAATTGCTATATCCGGAGAATGTTGTAACGTTACATAATGCTTATACAGAATATGTTCCATCTATAGTTTCTCCTGTTTACATTTCACTTCAGAGAAGAGCATTTTTAAAAAATTCATAGAATTGTCTTTCTCAGAATGCCCTTTTACACTTCTATAAATTGTATAACCTCTGTTAACAGATTTTAGTTTACTTCTTAGCCGAAGCTGTTTCATTTTTTTTTTTTTAAATCTAGCAATTAAGATGCAATTTGAGACCAACTCCAGGAAGAGATACAAAATGCACAAGGGAGATAAAGAAAGGATTTCTAAAATTTGCATTTAAAAGGTTATACCCAAAACTGAGGCAAAGAGAAATAAAATGGCAGCTGTTCAAATAAATGTGTCATGGCATATGGATAGCATTTAGAGAATTTTTGACATACAAATTATGTTACTTTCATCCACAAATTTATTATCCGCTTGGTCATCCAGGAGTTGAAGTTCTCTGCTGCTTTCTGTTGATAAAGATAAGTGTGAGTTCACAATTCGACTGCTACATGATATTCTGCACCAAAGCAATTTTTTGTGCATCATTACCTCTGATCTACCATACCAGACGACAGTTTGCCTCTTGCTTCAGTTTTAAACATCTCAGTGGTTTAGTTAATTTTAGTTGCATGCTTACTATTTTCTTCCTTGTCTGTTGTTCACAGGGAGGGCATATTTTCCATTTCATTGATGATTCCATTAATTCCCATCATAAAAAAATCATTTTATCAAATTCTCGTTTGGTGAACCAGAACATACCTCTGTCTTTCATTTGAAAAACACTCAAGCGAAAAAATGGAATGCTTTATGGAGGCAAAACCACATTAAACCCAACAGTGCAGAAATTCCCTAGCAGCTTTAAAGTGTTAAGTTTAAGTTACTGTACTCAAAGCCTTCAACTCACATACAATACATTAATTTATAATTTATATATTCGCCATCGTAATCTTTCCCCTTGAAAATTTTTACTGGTAACAAGCATTTTTAAAAAAAAGAAGTAAATTGCTTGAGCATCATTTGAAACCCTTAGATACCTACAGTGACAGTTGTAGTTGAATGTGCTTTAAAAGTATTAATTTAGAATGTGACAAATTTGATTTTTTTTTTAGTTAAAATGATAAATATAATGCATAGGGCACCATGATTACCCATTTCAATGTCTATCGCTAATGGTTTTAACTCATCTATTTGCATTCTCTACTGAGAAACTAAAAATATATTGAATGGTTTGAAATAACTTTTATATGAAAAAAGTTGTGTTTGCCACACTAGAAACAAGCTTAATTTCACTATCAGGTTAACATTTTGATTTGTTAATGGAACTTTAATGCTGGATGTGTTATCAGCTGCCTAGGACTTAATCAGATGTAGAAGCTGTCATCTACACTGTGTATTTTCCTGTTTGATGTCTACCAGATGTTTCTAACAGAATCATCGTTTTTAGCTGGCTTTGATGTAAAGATATGTGAATTAGGGTGCATTTTCCTTTAAAGCTTTTAATCACTTTGATTAGTTGCTGTGTATGCGTAGCTCTTGAATGGTTACTCACTTCTGTGTCACTCTGTCTAGGTGGTTGTATCACACCATTGGCACACATAAACACATGAATAGAGGTCAGCAGACATCCTTCTGCTTTATTTTCTACATTTTTAAAGACTGCACAAGTCTTCATAGGTCTGTTTAGGTGAACTAAGATATCTGCAAAGTGAATGGCATTTTGGGTCCCTAT
The DNA here is from genome assembly GCF_900747795.2 of Erpetoichthys calabaricus. Classification (NCBI taxonomy): domain Eukaryota; kingdom Metazoa; phylum Chordata; class Cladistia; order Polypteriformes; family Polypteridae; genus Erpetoichthys; species Erpetoichthys calabaricus. The sequence continues at coordinate 126,052,051 of NC_041402.2, read as the reverse complement.
AATTTTTGTAGTAGTGAATGGATTGACATGATACCACAACCACAGTGCACTGCAGCTTGTTACATACTATAAGTCTCCCTCACGCAACTATATATAGTATATTATCACTGCCTTTGTTTTCAGAGGACACTGTCTAAAATAAAGTAGCTCCTAGTAAGTGAAAATCAACAAAAAAAAAGCAAAATTGACTAAAACAGAACAAATAAGCATGAGCACAAAACCTAAGAAACAAAAAAGTAAAATCATTTGCAAAATGGACAAGTACAAATGGATAAACTGCTTCAGAAATGTTGGGCAGTTAATATTGTATTAAAGTGAATTCTGGTAGGGCTACACCAGAATGTTATATGTGCAGACTTCTTTTGTATAAAGTTTAACTTACCAAACTTACAATATCTGTCCCTCTTTTGCTCTGGACTAGCTAAATATTGAAATTCACTTGTCTTTCAAAATCAGCCAAACAATATGATGGTGGAGTTTGGTCTGTAATGAATTTACATCAGATCATTGTGATACCCTTAACAGTACTTCTGCCACCTGTGGTATGTCATCTTAATGTCTTCATGACAGACAGAGAAGTTATTTTTCCTACCTTTTTACATATATTTTTGTTGATTTTAATTTGAAGCAAATAACAATTCATACAGTCAAGTAAAATTTAACAAACCAAAATTCATCCTCTACCCAAAAGAAAGAGAGGAAAGCCAACAGCCAGAGCAAATCTTTAAAATCAGCAAGGAGAGAAGAGTATCCTTTTCCTCCGATATAGATGCTTATTCTAAAATGTTATTGATTAGATCCTGCCATATTTAAAAAAAAAAAAAAAAACGTTTTGAACAGATCCTCCTGTGGTGGGTTGGCACCCTGCCCGAGATTGGTTCCTGCCTTGTGCCCTGTGTTGGCTGGGATTGGCTCCAGCAGACCTCCTGTGTTCAGATTCAGCAGGTTGGAAAATGGATGGATGGATGAACAGATCCTCTAAGTGAGAATTTGACTTTTTTCCAATTTCAAATAATATAAAACATCAGTTACCCACTGACTTAAAAGAGGTGGGGTGGGTTTCTTCCAATTGAGCAAGATAATTCTATGTGCTAGTAGTGAGGTGCCTTTTTACATTTAGATGAATTGAGAGGAACCCTGCCACCACTGTAGAATCAATTGGGGTCACACACTCCTCCATTTCACGTCCTCACACTGAGACACTGGCAACAAATCCAGGAGTCAGAAGCAAATACTTCTGTTCATCTTCACTAAAGAGAATTATTCTTGCTTAGCTGAGCAAGCAGGCCTCTTCACTTCTACTGTAGCGGTGAGTGTATTGTATTATAGAGCGAGGGTTCTCTCTCAGTCTCACTGCCTTACAAACCCTTAGTGTGGTCTTCTGCACAAGCACCAATATACAACACATAATATGATATAATGATGTGATGTAATCTTCTTCAGTGATGTAATGTGGTTTGACACTCATAAGAAATCTTGATCATATTACGCTATAGTGAGTCTGTTCATCATCTAAATAGCACAAATACGTCCGATATTTCATTGCATTCTGTGTCATTATATTTTACCAAAGAGAGCAAGATTTGCTGTGATGGAGGCAAGTGCATATTGCATGTTAGCCAGACACGCAAATAAGAATTTCTTGTACTCTGTACACGTGACAGTACATGTAAACTAACTGATTACACTAATTTTTTTGTTTTTTCTGTCCTCCCTGGCCATCGGACCTTACCTTATTCTTTGTTACTTAGTATTGCCTAATCTTATTTTTATATTTTTCTTTTTTCTTTCTTCATCTTGTAAAAGCACTTTGAACTACATCATTTGTATGAAAATGTGCTATATGAATAAATGTTGTTGTTGTATAAACCCAACATTGTTCAAGGGACTTTACACCTTAGCATATAAGAGCTGCTTCTTTGTTCACTCCTAATAAAGCGCCATTATGAGCAGTACCTCATATTTCTTCATGATCTGGTCATTTAAGCAGTAGGCACACTGCCATGTTTCCATTAGCCACTGCTGATCTCTCTGTGTGTGACCATGCATCAGAGAGGAGTGCAATCAGGAAGCACAAAGACAAAATGCAGGCATGACAAAGTTCTCTTTTCTAGCCCCGAGGCCTGTCCCATTACAGGACCTGCATTAATAGTTAATGCATTTTGACAAAATGAGCCCAGAGATGCCAGTACTGCTTTGTCATTCTGTGAGTGAAAAATACATTTGGATATTCAAAGTCAAGCTTTCAAGAAAACCATATAAAGTGATTGATGTTACAATGTTTAAAATTAAAGTGATAAATAATACTATCAATTATTTAAAATTGTAAGGCCACCGTCTCTTCAACATGATGAATTCCATCGCATTTTAATCAGCAACTTACCTCTTCCAGTTTTAAATTAAAAGTGACATCTTGGATATTCCAAGATCCTTCTGACCAAATTGTGTTGGATTTTTAGACAAGGAGACCTCATTAGACGCTGTGTAGGTGGACCCCTGTCTGTTTATGTAGAGTTTTTAACCCCCTTATTTGCTTTTCTTCAGTCTAATTTGTTAATATGGTCATTTAAGGTGTCACTTTCAAGCTCATCACTTAAAAGTGATTGTTAAGCTTTTTAAACCTTTTAACAAGCATGGTTGTCAGTTGTTTCCCTCTCAGGTGTTTGATTATTGATACAGTGTAATGAACCCTCTTGCCGACAGTGTGCAGTTCTGCGGCACATCAATGGATGCTCCTGTAATGATTTCTGTATTGATCTATGCATACATCCAGTCTTTCATTGTGATGGAGCAGCTCATTTTAGTAATCTACATCTTTAAATAGAGTCATTTTTTTACAACAGACACACAGAAGCAGCATGTAAGGAATGTAAAATGATCAAACTTCCATTGTCTGGTGAGTAGAATCAGGGCAGATTTTTTTTTTTTTTTAAACAAGAAAACACAAGTAAAGCTCAAAAAGAGACACACGACTGCATGCCAGTTACCATTTGGAAGCTGTCAACATGTTGATTTCATGAAGCAAATAAATAGAAACAGGAGTGTCCAAGGCATAGTCCTTTAGAGTTGAATTTGCTTGTGATTGGAAGGTATAACTGAAGAGTGCCCATCATTGTTTTCATGGAGTATACATGTTCTCTCTGTGTCTCTATTGTTTTTTCATTGGGGATTGTGGTTTTCTAGTGGTTTTTAACTCAATTAAATCAGCCTTATATGAGTGATTAACATCTAAGGGATAGATAGGCAGTAAGGCAATAATTGCATGAAGCTCCTAATTATTCTTGTATATGTTATAACTCATTTTGTAAATCGCTTTGCATAAAGGCATCAGCTAAATAAATAATAATAACAATTGGATTGTTTGAATGGAAATCAAATATGACATGACATTAAAAAACAACTTGGTGCTCAGAATCAGAGCTGGTTAATCTATTAGGTGACATAGGTGGCCTCCTAGGGTCCCAGCACCTGAGGGGCGCCATTTATAAAAGTTAAGGGGTGCACACTCTGTACACCAAGGGGGAGGATCCTCAATCGTTGAACTCAGATGATGCTGAGTGAATGCTGTTATCTGCTGGGTACCGTTTATGAAGTTAAGCACCCTCCGTACACCAAGGGGCAAGTGCTCCTTGAAGTCTGCAGTATATGTGCTACTGAAGGGGCACATGCTCCAGATAACCCCCCGACACACACACGGAGTTCTAATAATACAGACTACCCACTATGGACAACGAGGGACACCTGATTTAGTGTTTCAAGTGCAAAAGAGCATAGTTGCAGACCGCAGTAACTATGAGGTCAGTCACATTACAGCCCAACATCATGAAACGCCCGCAACATCAGTCATGAAGCACTCATCACATGCCCAGTTGCACTATGGTTAAGATTAGGGTTGTGTGAGGGTTATCTGACTCAAAGGGTGTTTCATGGCTGACATAGTGGGCATTACCTGGCCTATGTCATACGTATTGCAGGCTGCAGTCTGACCCATCTCTTCAAATGGGCATCAACCGGCATACAGATTGCATTCACAGGCAGACTGATACATACAGACATAGTAGCATGGTTGGCAAGCCCCCAACCCCCCTCCCCCCGTCCAGTCACGTTTGCCTCCCCAAAGTGACCTATTAAAGTAGCTGTTTAGATATGTAATGTATATACATTGTTAATGCATGTGTTTTACATAATAAAAACAAACTGAATAAAAAATACTATTTGGTGAAAAAGGTCAAATGTCCAATAAATATGACCTGCAACAATGATGTTCACATTCACAGCATCGGCTTGCCTTTTCTGTGAAGTGTTCACAATTCAGATTGCCCAGAATACTTGCAAAACTGTCATTGCAGTGGCACAGCTTGTTGTTTGCATTTTCTATTTTGGATTTCACTGTGGAAAAAGTGTAGGAATTTAATTTGGTGGGCACTTAAGAAAAAGGAACAACAGGCTCCCCTGCATGTTAAAATGTGATTAGCTTCAAGTTTTGTCCCTTGTGTAAGATGTGTCTCCTGTGTTCAAACCATCATATGTCAAGCTTAATCACAACCCGCAAGTAAATACCAAATTATGAAGCTTTGAGAGGGATTGAATATGACGTGTTGCTACATTCAACATACAGTACACTTAATCTTTTATTATACGGTTTTGTGTTTTCTCTTTATTTGGGGTATGCAGTAGTAGGTTGAATTATTATTTATTTATGCTGTACATTGAGTGCTGCGCGTTGGTTTTCATGTATTTGATCAATGCAGCCACTCTGTAGTGTCAATTGTGCAGTGCAAGATGAATCCGTGAAATAAATAAATTAATTCATCTACTTTAGGAACTGATTGCTTAGTTGATGAATTATTATACCCATAAAATAAGTAAATGAATTAACTAGTTTATGAATTCCTTGCTTAGGTGAAAATTAATAAATTAATTACCAATCTAAAATTATTGTATATCAGCCTATTAAAATGTAAAAAAACTAATGTGTAAAGACGATGATGTTGGCTAACTACATTGAATGAGAAAAAGTAGGTAAAACTTAAACTGTATTAATGTAACTGTTGTGAAAGAATCACAAACACAAAGGTAAGGGTTTGGAGTAGCCACCCTGTATACTTGGAAATATGTGTGCAAAAAAAAGTTATACAGTATCTTTCAGACGAAGGTCAAAACAGAACTGAAGACAATGAGACCAGGTGATGGTTATATATGGTCAGGACCGGAAGCGAGTTCAGGAGAGCCTGGACCGGAAGTGAGGTCATCAGGCAGAATTTCCTTCTGGTAGGTCTTCAGAGGAGGAAAGAGAGAAAGTGTTAGGTGACAGCGCCAAGGTCTGGCAGATAATTACAGTTGTTTAAGTCTGTTTCCCACTGTATAAACCTAACTGCAGTACAATTCAGGATTATGGGGCTTTCATCAAGTTTATTAGCCCAATGAGCCAAACAGCATAATACGGTGCGGTTTTAGTACAGTGTATCAAGCACTGCCGACATTGTTTAAAGCACCGAACTATGTGGAGAAGCCTATTGGTAGCCAAATGTTTCTTTGGACTGACAGTCTGCACTGGACATGGTGATTCAATGGGAATCAAATTCCTTTTTTTACCTCCTCTTTCCTCGATCAGCTGCTGGCTTGCTGCTGCTGCCGTGCCACGTGATCTGCATTTCGTGTGGCACTGCTAACATTTAAAAGCCTGTACGGCACCTGTCCATTTGTCTCACTACCTTGTCTCTCTTGTCCCCCAGACATCTTCAAACACTATGCGATCTCTTTTCACTGTTCCGTTATTTCACCAAGTAATATTTTCCATTTGTTTGCGCTAATGCGATCTTTAATCTCATTTTTTTGAGACTTTCGAGTTTTCCTACTTCCACTATCTCTAACCTGCTCTGCATTTGTGTCATGGGGCTTGCTTCCAAAGGTTGTAAGTATGGTGTGACTTGTCCATCTTATGGGATGTGAAAGTGTCTCTCTGTCTCTCTTCAAAAGATCTCTCTTCCAAAGATCACGTCTCGTCATAGGAAAAAAGTCTTGTATCGTCACTAAATTTTTTTTTATAATAGAGAGATTTAAAAAATAATTGACAAAGAGTCATAGCTAATTGATAACAGGACTGTTGGTACCGAGGTTATTATAGTTTTGCCTTTTCATATTAGTTTTTATTTCTATATTTTTTCTGACCTTACTTGGAAATTCAGTTTAGTTTTAGTTTTCCTTCATTGTGCATTTTTAGTTTTAGTTTAGCTTTTATTTTACAAAGACATTTCTATTTTATTTTTATATATATTAGTTTCAGTTTTAGTTTTAGTAATTATAGTATGGTTAAAGAGCTACTATGGAGTTTAGTTTTTGTGTCACAATGAGACAGAACTGTACACTTAACAAGTTTGGATATGAGTTTAATGTTAGTGGAAGCTTACTACACTACATGACACAGTTTACTGTTTGGTTTTGTTTTTGTCTGATAAAAAACAAGCATAATCAAAACCAGATACTAAATATGAACAATTTTACACAATTTTATAATTTTTAAAATATTTTCTTTCTTATTTGTGCTGAACAAGTCTGCCCTGACTGTTGGCACTTTACTTTTCCTTTTATTGCCCAGAATGGGCCAATTTGTAATGAAATTTAGGTGAATTTTAAGGTGTGAGGGTTTTTTACTCTAAATGTCTACAGCACACAACATATCCTGCTCCAATGACAAAGAGCTTATAATGAATGCCTTCAATATTGCATTAAAAAATCTCAAATACTGGGCTTTGTTATTTCCTACCAGTCATATTAAGCTCTGATTCCATTTCAGGCACAAACAATTTATAGACAGAATTTTGCCACCTGCAGGCCTGAAAAGATCAAAAATCAGAAAAGAGAATCTACTGTGTTCTCACAGGTGTGATCATGAAAATCACAGGGCCTTAGGAAGAACAAGACTCTTAAGATTGAATTAGTGTGCAGACCCCACCTAGCTGTATTGAGGGAAACAAAGAAAAACAAGCATGTAGAGTCAAGGTTAGGTGCAGTGAGACTTGAATAGTCCATGATTTAGAACAGTAAACCCTTAATGAGCAGAGCAAGAGTAGGTAATACAGAGACAGCATCTAAGATTAGCAGCAATATATACATTATTTAAACCTGTTTATCAGGGCAGGATCGCAGGAACCTGGAGCCTACCCCAGCAGGTTTGAAGGCAAGGCAGGAAAAATCCCTGGTATGCAATGTGTACGATATGGCTGTTGTTAAGAACAAAAAGAATATGATATTTCAACTATCTATTTTGAGAGAGAGAGAAACATTGAAAAAATGGGGACAAATATTTTAAAACATAATTCTGCTATTGGATTCTTTTCACAATATCTGGTATTAATAATGATGAATATTAACTAAAAAAGATAAATTAATAAATATAGCATAAATACAAAACACATTAGTATATTTAGCTTTTCATCACTTGGCAGACTCTCTTTGCCTACCTACCAGTAGTTCAGTAGAGACATTGCCAACTCAGGAATTTTACAAGATTTGTATCATTTCATTGTTAAACGACATTTTTAAAGCAAAAGTGATTGGTTAGCAACAATATGTTGATATTGTATGACGACCTAGTCAGTCTCTTGATCAGTGCTGTTTTATTTTCAAAAATCAGGAGTGGTCTCCCCTTGACGTTCTCGTGTACTCAGATATGGGGATGGATATTTGAGGAGTATACTGCAAGACAATGATTATATTATGTAAATTAAAGAACCATCATCAACAAATCAAATCAAATTAATAATATATTGATCAATTATTATTAAAGTAAAGTTTATTAAATTGGACTCTGCAGCTGCATCCATTAATAAAAAAAATCGAGTATGTGTTCAGGTAAAGTACCACTTCTGGTTGATGGATTTGGCCCAGAAGTTAATAGAGATCTACAATTTTGGTGTAACGACCACATGCCAAATTTCATCCATCTATCTAGTTGCGTTTTTGAGTTACCGTGTTTACACACACACACACACACACATGGACATAATTTAAAAAAATGGTATTTTCAGACTTGGTTAGGTCTAAAACGTCAAGATTCGTCAAAATCTTGAGGTTGAATTTTTTCATGATTATACTTTCTCTATACAGTGAATTACTGTCAACAAAAAGCCGGCACCTGAGAAATAAACTGAAACGTTACTCACTTGTGATTTTTCTGTCCACACAGTAAAGTTTTTGTTGACCACCATATTCCAGTTTCAGGTGTTTGAATTACATCTTGATATACAACAAGTGCAAAGAAAGGCGGTACGTAAATCACTTTCTAATCCACACGCTTTACGTACATATTCAGCTCGCTCTGTCACCGCAAATGTTGTGTGAACAGCCGCCCTCCTTCACCCGCCGCCATCCATCCATCCATCCATTATCCAACCCGCTATATCCTAACTACAGGGTCACTGGATGAATGTATTTGGGCGGCTCGTGGTGAATGACTTTCAGTTTTAGAGTTAAAAGTTATAAGGGTTAAAAACTAACAGCAAGAATATTCATTCAAAAACAAAAACTAAAATTATTTTATTAAATTATTATTTTATTTCAGTTAGTCTTTCCAGCTACTTTAATAGTTTCGTTTAGTTTTAGTTTTTCATTTCGGTTTTGTTAATTATTTTATTTCAGTTTACGAAAAAAGATTTTTAATAATAATTTTAGTTTTCGTTAACTATAACAACCTTGGTTGGTACTATTCATTTTCCCACTTATGGTTTGCACAATGTTCAAAACCTAATAAGTCTTGTCTTGTATGCATGTCTTATATGCTGATAAAACAGTTTCTAGGTGGGGTTCTGCATGGTTATTTTTCTGACACGGCTTAAAAGACATATGAACAGCAAAAGTGTCAAATGCTGCTTTTTATTTTTGTTTTTCAGCATTAAGATGGTGTTGCTGTGGATGGCAGGGGACATCTATAAAACGGCCTATTTTATTATCAAGGAGACGCCAGCCCAGTTCTGGCTATGTGGCATCATGCAGATTTGTATTGACATCGCCATTCTGCTCCAGGTGTTTTTTTATGGACAAGGTGCTCATGTAAAGTATGGATGATATCAAGATTCAAATCCAAGACACCTACTGGCAGGTCAGCTTGCAGAAAACTCAAGTCACCAATACTGTGCCAGTAAGTGGACTTGATAGGACTGCATATCATTGGTACCAATTTCAAACTTCTGATGATACAAATTAAAGTCTTAAATGTTAGCTCAAAAGTAAAGCTGGAAGGAAGGGCCGTCTTTGTTACATTGTCACCCTTTCTGTTTTGTTTTTTTTTTATTATTAACAGTACCAACAACATTATTTATTCAAATGTATGCATATTGTGAGTTATGGGCACTGAAAGCAAATATCTGTTACTATAAACATAATCAGTAGCTTTTTTTATTGAACTTTTCCAGTTTCCTTAGCAGGTAACCCAACTGTCCATTTGAAAAATTTGCTTAATTATTGTTTTATTGTTACAGACAGCAGGGCAGCCGTAGGCACAAGCCTGTCCATCACGGAGCAGCTATCAGTAGTCAAAGTAAAAATTTGAAAATTCAAAATATCGCTCTTGCACACGTTATATATTATCACTCTTAGAGTGGAGCAGCAATTTTTCCAATCCTGAATAAACTTCACAGTAAGAAAAAGTGAAAACTAGTGCAAACAGTGTAAGGTTTAAACTCCCTGTCAATGGGTAGGTATGACATACACCATCAACACTGTGGCTTGACATCTCCAGCCATTTTGATTTGATTCCTAGCTAAATGGATGAGTCTAAATTGACCCTGCCATTGAGGGCATGCTTACAATTGCACAGTATGCTTGACTGGGGCCTCTTCTAGTGATGGGCATTTCAATTCAATTTACTCAATCGATTCTTTCAAACTACCCATTTAAGTTAACAAATTCTTTTGATTTATTTGATTCATTTTTAGGGATAGCTTATGCTGTAGTTCCCTTGGGATGGTTTAATCCCCTCAAAATCCCCTCTGATCACACCAAAAATATATAATTTATTAATTCCTACATCAGTTTCATATATGTGAGAATTATTGGACTGATTCTTGGGTAGTGAATTGTTCATGAATCAAATGAACGACAATTGTTGGACTGATTATTGGTTTGTTCAGTGAGTCAGGTGATTCTTGCACGTGCGCTATTGACTTCTACCAGCAGGCAGCAGCAGTGAAACAGAAGACGATGACAATGTCACGCAGGATACACTTGCGTTTTAGCTTTAGTCCCATTGAGATCCACTGAACTGATTCGTTCATGCTCACAAATTAATTTATATGATTCACTGAAAAGAGTTGTTGAAAAAGAACAAATTGTTCACAAGTCCCCCATCACTAGTCCCTTCCAGGCTTGGCTCCTGACTTGCATTCATTTCTACCTGGGCAGACTTTAGCTGCCTGTAAAAAGTGAGGCCAAAAACTGTATGGCTATATTAATAATAATAATATTACTATTATTGTCAATGATAAAATACCACATATTTATCTGGTTGGTCAAATTATTTCCTTTTTTTTCCCCTCATATCTTTATACAAACTAACAATAAAATTGGTTGATCATTGTATGTTCTTGGGACTGAAGAGGCTTGAGTTGATTTCCCTTTTTCCAATACTCCCTACTTAGACCTTCCTCAATTTTAATGTTGTGCACTTTAAGTGTTGCTGGTGTATAACTGATCTAGATCTCTGATGGATACCTGTGTGAAAATCCAATTTAATGCCAACAAAAAGGAAAACTGTAAATGAAACACACACTTGATGGTGCTTTCTGTTTGGGACAATTCCCTTGAAACAGTGCTCTTTAAGGGATGCATTTTTTCTCCCTCTCTCTCTCTCTCGTGCTCTTCATGACAGTCGGGTCCCTTTAATACCTAGCAGACCAGAAGAGGTGGGCTTGTCTTGGCTTCTTTACCCTCAAGGGGTGTTTTTTTGTTACACTCAAGGACTGTGAGGGGAAAAAGGAAACAAGACTATTAGGGACAGCACCCCCTTTCATCCTGGGGTAGTACCACATGCCATACGTGAGCTAGGAAGGTGACCATGTGTGACAACATAGGGTAAATTCATTTAATACCATAAAAACCATGCACAGTCCCTATACATTAGTTCCTGTAATTGCCAGGTGGATGAATAGAATAAAAAATAGTAAACTTTCCTTTGCTGTAAAGATTTTTCAGATTATGAATAAACAATGGTGCTAAATTTCCTTTTTATATTTAATTCTTAAAATGTGTTAGAGCTCTGTATTGACATATTCATGGACAGAATTCCATTTTATGTTTATGTTCAGGGGTGTGCACCAGTATTATGTGTGTTATAATTACTGTGGCGACTTTCTCAATAATTGTAAAGTATCAGTATCAACAAAACAGATGCTAATCTGATGATTTACTGCTCAGATTACAAATGACTGAATTCAAATTGTACAAAATTTTGAACAGCTACTATATTCATCAACAAATCTGACCCTAATACTGTTGATGTTGTCATCATGTAGCTTTTAAAGTTTAATTCGAGCCAGCCTTGTGTTTATTTACCGTAGACCTCACATGTTTTATAGATGCACACTGTATGGGAAAATTGCTAATCTGAATTCTATCACAGAGTCTTCAAAGTCTAAAAATGGGTCTGAATCTGACTAGGGGGAGTTTACCCGCATCCTTCAGGCTCTAAACTATTGAAGTCTGGAAAAATGTGCATGTGTGCAGTAGTGTGCCCTACCATGACCTGGCGATTGTCAAAATGGATTAATCAGGCCCAGTAAATGCCTGGAATGAAGGCTCATCATGAGAGTAGTACCGGTGTGTCCATCAGTTTACAAAGTGGATGTACAATGACAGAATCTGAAGATTGTTCCCTTTCCATATTGTTTTTTTTTCTTGTGTAAAAAAAATCCAAAAGGGTGGTTATTACTTAAAATGTACTGTTGTGTTTTTGATGCTTTCTGTATATTTGTAATACTGATAGACTGGAGTCTGGGGAAAGTCTACCCAAAGAAAAATACAGCGCCAGTAAATAACCATTATATACCTACACCATGCCATTTTCTAAGCCTGCTTACTTCTGAGCAGGGTCATGTGGCAACAAGTATATAATAAACCAAAAACAATGTCTGTAAATGTTTTACAATTAAAAGATTTTATATGTAAACCTCAAGAGTGGATTTTTTTCTCATCAGTTTGCACACGTAATTCACTGCCTTTCAAAAGTAATGCTTTATTCCAAGTAGGTGTCAACACAGATGTAGCTCTGAATAAACAGACGTATGTGTACTTGGGATTTTGAGCTTTAAGAAATTAGGGATATTCGTACTGTGCACACAAGAATGAATGAGTGTTGCAGGCTAATGTGAAAAATTAACTTCAGAACACAGCTGAGGAGTTGATCGGTTGCTTCAAGAGGTGCAGACGTGAGTATCTTGATCTGGCTGAAGTGGAGTAGGCAGGTTTAAGAATAGACCTGCCTACTCCACTTTTGAGAATATTTCCTCACAGACTCCATCTCATTTGCTTCACAAGAGCAATATCAGTAAAGTGAAAAACTAAATGCAGCAACAAAACACAAAAGCACCTCGTGCTATGAATATGAACATACTCTATGTATTTACACACACCGTATGTGGATATAATTTTTAATACACATGTGAATTTTTTCAATTTCAAAACAGAAAATACCAGATTCCAAATGACTTTGGTCAGTCAACTTCTCAAGTCTGTTATGGACATTCTGCAATACACTAGGTAGCAGGCAAATATCAGCCATTGCACAGGAAAATGAGTGGGCCAGGATCTGACTCTGACACATCAAACATCAGAAGGGCTAACTTTATTAAACTGATTTTGACACCAAGTGTCACCACAAGATACCTAGACAAGAAAGACATAGGGAAACATTTGGTAACTGCTAAATAAAAAGCCACTGGCACATTTATTAAAAAACAATATGAGCAGTCCCAACAGCGTTTAATGAGAAATGGTGTTATCATAACCATTATTAATTAATACCGTAACATAGCATCATGGGCGGCACGGTGGTGCAGTGGTAGCACAACTGCCTCGCAGTAAGAAAACCCTGGTTTGCTTCCCAGGTCCTGCCTGTATGGAGTTTGCATGTTGTCCCCGTGTTTGCGTGGGTTTCCTGTGGGTGCTGTGGTTTCCTCCCACAGTCCAAAGACATGCAGGTTAGGTGGATTGGCGATTCTAAATTGGCCCTAGTGTGTGCTTGGTGTGTGTGTGTGTCCTGCAGTGGGTTGGCGAAGTGCCCAAGATTGGTTCCTGCCTTGCGCCCTGTGTTGGCTGGGATTGGCTCCAGCAGACCTCCGTGACCCTGTGTTCGGATTCAGCAGGTTGGAAAATGGATGTATGGATGGACATAGCATCATAAAGGTATATGTGATTCTCAAGTTTCATTTGGACGTGTACCTGGAAAATAAATAAATGTGAATGCATATGAACTACAGGTGCTGGTCATAAAATTAGAATATCATGACAAAGTTGATTTATTTCAGTAATTCCATTAAAAAAGTGAAACTTGTATATTAGATTCATTCATTACACACAGACTGATGTATTTCAAATGTTTATTTCTTTTAATGTTGATGATTATAACTGACAACTTATGAAAGTCCCAAATTCAGTATCTCGGAAAATTAGAATATCAATTAAGACCAATGCAAAAAAAGGATTTTTAGAAATGTTGGCCAACTGAAAGGTATGAACATGAAAAGTATGAGCATGTACAGCACTCAATATTTAGTTGGGGCTCCTTTGGCCTGGATTACTGCAGCAATGCAGCGTGGCATGGAGTCGATCAGTCTGTGGTACTGCTCAGGTGTTATGAGAGCCCATGTTGCTCTGATAGTGGCCTTCAGCTCTTCTGAATTGTTGGGTCTGGCGTATTGCATCTTCCTTTTCACAATACCCCATAGATTTTCTATGGGGTTAAGGTCAGACGAGTTTGCTGGCTAATCAAAAACAGGGATACCATGGTCCTTAAACCAGGTACTGGTAGCTTTGGCACTGTGTGCAGGTGCCAGGTCCTGTTGGAAAATGAAATCTGCATCTCCATAAAGTTCGTCAGCAGCAGGAAGCATGAAGTGCTCTAAAACTTCCTGGTAGACGGCTGCGTTGACCTTGGACCTCAGAAAACACAATGGACCAAAACCAGCAGATGACATGGCACCTCAAACCATCACTGACTGTGGAATCTTTACACTGGACCTCATGCAACGTGGATTCTGTGCCTCTCCTCTCTTCCTCCAGACTCTGGGACCTTGATTTCCAAAGGAAATGCAAAATTTACCTTCATCAGAGAACATAACTTTGGACCACTCAGCAGCAGTCCAGTCCTTTTTGTCTTTAGCCCAGGCGAGACGCTTCTGACGCTGTCTCTTGTTCAAGAGTGGCTTGACACAAGGAATGCGACAGCTGAAACCCATGTCTTGCATACGTCTGTGCGTGGTGGTTCTTGAAACACTGACTCCAGCTGCAGTCCACTCTTTGTGAATCTCCCCCACATTTTTGAATGGGTTTTGTTACACAATCCTCTCCAGGGTGCGGTTATCCCTATTGCTTGTACACTTTTTTCTACCACATCTTGTCCTTCTCTTCGCCTCTCTATTAATGTGCTTGGACACAGAGCTCTGTGAACAGCCAGCCTCTTTAGCAATGACCTTTTGTGTCTTGCCCTCCTTGTGCAAGGTGTCAATGGTCGTCTTTTGGACAACTGTCAAGTCAGCAGTCTTCCCCATGATTGTGTAGCCTACAGAACTAGACTGAGAGACCATTTAAAGGCTTTTGCAGGTGTTTTGAGTTAATTAGCTGATTAGAGTGTGGCACCAGGTGTCTTCAATATTGAACCTTTTCACAATATTCTAATTTTCCGAGATACTGAATTTGGGATTCTCATTAGTTGTCAGTTATAATCATCAACATTAAAAGAAATAAACATTTGAAATACATCAGTCTGTGTGTAATGAATGAATCTAATACACAAGTTTCACTTTTTGAATGGAATTACTGAAATAAGTCAACTTTGTCATGATATTCTAATTTTATGACCAGCACCTGTAAGGGCACTGGCAGAAAGGTCATAGATCAGAACCAAAGCTGCTATGTACAGTGCATAAGGCCGAGCAGACGTGTACTAAAGTATAAACTGAACTGAGAGAACATGAACAGAATTTCTCACACATTTGTTTTTGGCTTGTTTGTACTATACAGTTGATAGCCGTTTCTCTCTCCACACATTTTCTACACTGTTCATGAACACAGAGAACCTGAGGAGTGATAGGGAGAAAGGGCAAAGTCCACATAAAACCCATGTCAGGAAAAAAGCTGATCTCTGGAAATGTTAGGTAACAAGGTGACAATGCTTACCAGTGTGCCCCTCTGTAAATATAGCTAAAAAAACATAAAATAGCTTCCCAAGAAACATGCAAAGACATACCCCTGCACTATTTCACTATAGCCATAGCTCATGGGAACTCGTATAACATGCACATATAGAACATGCACCTTGACAACCCTCTTTTACTTTGGCCAATAAAAATGGACTCTTTCTAGCCATTTCATCCTTTCTCTATCTGAAAGCTGACATTCAGAGTTCTGGCCATGGCTTATGGTTTAACACTTAATAATACACACCAGGCTTGCCCTCACAACTAAATAAAATAAACAAAGTGTGCTTTACTAAAGCACAAATAGAAATTTATAAGTAATACATAATTGCAAAGTCACATTAATTAACAAAGAATACGCATAGAAATAAGTATGCATTTTAGCAGGGCGAATGATGAGGCAGGGCAAAAGCTAAATGCTTTTAGTGCCAACCAGGCAAAACCCAATTTAATGCCAACAAAAAGGAAAACTGTAAATTAAACACACGCTTGATGGTGGATTGGGACAGTTCCCGTGAAACAGTACTCTTTAAGGGACACATTTTTCTCTCTCGCTTGTGTTCTGTACGGTAGTCCGGTCCAAAATGAAACACCACCTTTTGGGAGTGTCTACCTTTTATCAAGAAGACCAGAAAGGGTTGTGCTGTCTTGGTTCATTGCCCTCAAGGGGTGTTTTCTCAAGGCTGTGAGGGAAAAAGGAGACGAGACTGTTAGTGACAGCACCCACTGTCATCCTGTGGTGGTGCCACATACCTTAGGTGAGCCAGGAAGGCGACCCATTGGTGCACATGTGTGACAACATATACAGTAAATTCGTTTAGTTCCATTTAAATAACAAGCACAGTCCCTATATGTCAGTTCCTGTAGTTGCCAGGTGGATAGACAGAATAAAAATAGTAAACAGAATTGGAGGCAGCGCAATTCCAAAAAAAAAAGGTAATTTTCTCGCTTTGAGTAGTGAAAAAAGTGCTATATAAATGTAAAGAATTATTATTATTATTATTACTATCTCGACATGTTGACTTCTCGTCATCCAGGGTTTACTGCCCTTCATCACATCCATTTCTCTTGGTCATCCAGCCTCCCTCTGTTTTAGTTTGTCACTACCAAAGGAACAAATACTTGGAGATCTCCACCTCACTGGTCAAAATGAAATTGGAGACAATGCTGAACTCATTGTCTTCCAAGGGCCAAGTAACTCAGCTGTCGCACACTACCAAAAGGCACTGTTTCAGTTGGTTTTATAGGCTCAATCTGCTTCAGGGATGTGCAGTCTGGGGAGGCAGGTGAGTCATCATGATAAAATCTAATAATGATAACATAGAATAAATTTGTCCACTGGTCTGTGCTATAAATTTGTTTTCATGTATGATTCCAATAATTTTTATAGTCATAATCGCTGAACTGGCACATTTCCAGTTCAAATACAGGGGAGAAACGCATGGTGCGGCAACGACGAGACGAGCCTCACCTCAGACTACACTGTCACTCACACACTGGGTTGATGCATGCAGTTGGCGCGTGCCTGTTGCTGTCTCTCTGTATGTCACCAATATAATGTTGCAGACATGTTTATTATACACCCTGACTTTCCACAGTCTGGCTACTATCTTCAATGAATATGTGTGACATATTTAGTCTTGCTGATCGGACATAAAACTACATTGAAAAGGCATAAGGTGAGGCAGACAATACCGTGCCACACCGAAGGGCCCAAAAGGTGCTCATTGCTACTGTTCTTCTACTCAGAGGCGCCAATAAGTTAGCGATATCAGAAAGTCAAGTGCACTGCAGTGGTCCATTTATTTTTATTTTTTGTTCCGACTGACTGCCAAAAATGGAAGATTACGAGTTTTTAAACTAAAGGAAAATAAAGAGGACTTTTACAAGAAAGTGACAGAGATTTTCGTCAAGAAGGATAGGCACCTGGACTTCATTTACAAATAAAGGTAAGGCCACAAACATTTTTCAATTTTATAAAAAATGGGCTCAGACCAAGGGAAAAAAAATCCAATATTTAAAAACAAAATTTTGACCTTAAGTAAAATATGCTTTTGTTTTTCTTGTTATCCTTTTGTTGAACAGTCTATTAAAATTAATTACAAGCATCAGAATCAAAAGTTTTTCAAAATTGAAATCCATTTTTTTTGTACACCACTTTCTACTTTCATTTGGATTGAATGAGTGTGAATTGAGAAATTGCAGCAGCAAATTTAGAACACATGGAGGGTGCAGAGCAAATGCGCTCTCTCCACTCTCTCGCTGCTATAAATGTAACGTTCTTTTTTAGCCAAATATGTGCCTTACCTATGTGTGTGTAAATAATGCTGATGAGATATGAAACATAAACAGTAGTCAATGTACATGCTGCCAATTGTATAATAAATAAGCTACTTTTTGGGTTCATATATTTGTAAATCTGACTGTGAAGGAGTCCGCGCTTCACCAGCCATGAACCTCACCGCACGTCACTGGAAGTTCAACCTCTTGAGCATGGCGTCTCAAATCATAATCTTGCCCATTATGTTCAAATAAATGAAGACGAAAACTTTATATGTAGGGCATAATCATTTGGGACAATACAACTGCACCAACAACTAATAGATAGTATACAAAAGGTAGTGCTGTAGAAAAAAATTGGCAAAGCATTTTTTGCAGTGAATATGCTGTGTTTTCCGGTAACTTTGTTCGCAGAATATTTTCCTGGGAATTCTCTGTGCAGCCAGCTTAAATAAACATTTTTCCCAGCACACTGCAATACCTACAAGATCAGCCTGACATCACAGAACTTTCACACATACCTTCTGTAAGTGAACTTCACCTCACATTTTACTTCACTGCCCAATCTGCTTTGAGTTTTTGGGATGTCAGTAAAACCGGCTGGCTAATCCAATGTGGCTAATTTTATATGTTGGCTGAATGCATGCGCCATTAGCCCCATGGCTCAATGACAAGTCAAAACAAGCCTTAATAGGGCCCCCCTCCCTCCCCACGAATCAGAAAACATATGAGGCCCATTGAAATAATAATAAGAAAAGATTTGTTACTATTTACACTGCATTTCTATCTTATGATTGAAGAAAAAAATTCAAAGCATCTACACAGATCAGAAACAAAAAGGCCTTCCAGCTGCATAAACCCACAACTTCAAACAATGGAACAAGTCAGTCCTGTGCCACCACTTCATGGAATGTCTAATGAGTGTCCTGAAGATTGGTGCTGTGTGAGTGCAGTGATATTTTTTTTAATTATTGCTACTTTGATGCCATTTCTTGTATTTTGTTTGTGGTTATCATTCCATCTGCATCTTTTGTTCCTTGAGGCACAGTGGCACAGTGGTTAGCACAACTGCCTTACAGCTCAAACCACATTTGTGACCACAATAATTGGACAAGCATGGTTGGCAGATGCTTCCCTAGCCCTCAGGGACACCATTATAAACTACTCAAAACTAGTTTGATTCCTGTTTCCCCATTGAATTCAATGCATTTCACCAAGTTTGGCAAAGTTCCAGAACAATTCAATGAACTTGCAGGAAAGAAAACTCCATGGGTTTTGCTCATTACAAATGAAAGGACTTTAAAAGAGAAAACTATGAAAAGCTACAAAATAAACTATAAAACAGATTAACGATAAACACACTATGTAACAGACAGATATTAAAGGTACTATATTACCGATAATTAGATAGTCATGAAAGGCACATGTAATTGAATGACACAACAAATGAAAAAAGATTTGGGATCCAACCCAGCACCCCGCATATTATTATTGCAAAAAAACAAAAAAATAAACAAATGAGAAAAAGGTCTTTTCAGACTTTTCAGCCATATGGACAGGAAATGCCGGGTCTTGGTAGGCGGACACCGGAAGTGACTTCAGTGATGCATAGCTGTCAATCATCTGGTCTGCAGAGGGGAAATGAGAGATGCATTAAAACACAGCGCCAACCCCTGCCGAGGTGCTATAATTACAGTCACTAGAGCCCTTTAGCTGTCCCCCATGCGCTTGCACGTGACACACTGTATTAAGTCACAATAGGTACTGTAGATAGATAGATAGGAGAGCCACAGACAGACAGACAGGAAAGGTATTATATAATAGATATATAGATATCAAATTCTCTATAAAATACTAAATGAAATTCTGTACTTAGTAAATTCCTGTTTCTAATGGTGCTATTGAGATGTAATGTGGTCCAAAGTGGAAGTTAGAATTTCATCACCCTGTGTATGCAGGACTAATATTAGACTATTAGATGGCACACCTCTGATTACTCTGAAACAAGAACTGAATCTATTATTGTTTTGTGGTTTATACTGATTCCTGACCCTTAAAAGCAGAATTAAGACTCAACGACGGAGATCTTTTATCCTTCCTTGTATAAAGTAACAGGGACACCAGGGTGGGAGAAGATCGCATTGAACCAGTGATATCGGGAGTAGGAGATTTCAGATGCTTAATCCCTGATCTTTTTGTGTCTAATATGCATTTTCAATAGCGTGTTTGTCTATCATATAGAATCTAGTCACTAATCAGTGTATGTTTTATCATAATACAAACGTGTGGTCCTTCCTAGATTTAATATACATATAAGATGCATGTGACAACTCAATGAGGACCTCCCTCTCGCTCTTTGATTTTATATACATATAAGACTGAATGCACAATGATCACTGGGGGAGGCTAAGACCCTCATACCTGCAAATCCTAGAATGCCTCTGCGTTGCAAAACTGTTCAGTGTGTGTTTGATAAGAAAGAAAAATTAGTTTTAACAAAATTGACATGTAAAAGTACAGTTCATGTGCTTTTTTACCACAGAGATTTTACACAATATTATGGTCAACGGTTCAAATTTAAGCAAATAAAATAAAATAAAAATAAAACACATATTATGGTAGCATATTTTTAAACAAGTGTATATAATAAATCCATTTTCTTGACAGGCAGGAATACTAAATTGGAGTAGGCCCATATGTTACAACAAATCTATTTATGCAGTATAATGGTAACAGTTTCATCTGAATAATACTCCTTTAAGATTTTTTTTTGCTAGCTCATTTAAAATGTTATTTTATAATTCATTAGAGGCAGAAGATGGCTGGCTCTATCTCGGATGCAAGCAGGGAGCCACAGAGCAGTAGGCTGAGTTGTTGTTTTGGCAGGTCACTGTTGGGCTTGGAAGTCCGAGGTTGAAGACCTGCTGTGCACATGTGCTGCCATGCAAGTTTATCAGAGACTGAAGACTGATGGGTGAGTGCTGAGTCCATTTTCACAAGTCTGCAAAATGTTTTCCTTTAATCCAGCAACAACAACAGCATTTATTTATACTGTATAGCACATTTTCATACAAAAAAATGTAGCTCAAAGTGCTTTACATAATAAAGAAAAGAAAAATAAAAGACAAAGTAAGAAATTAAACTAAGACAACATTAATTAGCATAGAATAACAGTAAGGTCCGATGGCCAGGGAGGACAGAAAAAACAAAAAAAAAACTCCAGACGGCTGGAGAGAAAAAATAAAATCTGCAGGGGTTCCAGACCCAGAGACTGCCCAGTCCCTCTGGGCATTCTACCTCACATAAATGAAACAGTCCTCTTTGTATTTAGGGTTCTCACGGAAGGACTTGTTGATGATGGCCATGCAGACTTCTGGCTTTTAATTCATCAATGTTGGAACATCATGATACTTTGAGAAGATGGTGGTGGCGCAGGCTGCCACAACAAAGAAACCGGAAAAAGGAACAGAAGAGAGAGTAGGGGTCTCTCATATTCCACGACTTCAGATATTCATGCTGTCTTACGTTTCTTATTGGTGCTACCACATTATTTTCTGAAGACCTTCCCCTCAGTGCATGTTGTTTTTCAATATTTCCACCTTACCTTTGCTTTGATGTACACAGATCTGATGTTTAGTTTGCTGTGGGCCACTCTTTATTCACATAGACTGAGAACATCAATTTTCTTTTATTAGAAAAGCTCTAATCAGAGAGTAACAATAGAAATAATTCAGTAGCCAGCCTCCTTTTAGGGTGTTCTTGACCCTGTGATAAGAGAAGGGAGCCTGACTTAACATTTTCCCCCTTTACTCTTTACTCTCTAGGACTGCGTCCAGCCCTTCTGCTAGCTCTACTCCTGCTTTATCATTCATTTTCCATGGCAGTGTTCTCACCAGAGCACAGTCCTGACCCTACTTAGTTCTGATTGACCCATTCCAAGTGCCAGGGTGGTCAATCGAATTAATTAAAAGATCTTCTTTCATCTGTGAGGAGGAGAGCAGCTTGCATAACTCCCAGGACAATATACTGGATACACTCAATACACTTTTCTACTTCTGATAAAACTAACAAGGGTGATGTATCACATTTCATAATAAAATAGAATTTACAAATACAAGTACAGGACTGTACTGTATATAGAGAAACAACCATATATTGGAAAAGGGACTTCTTATTGCCAGTAGGGGCAGCATTTTTGTGATATTACTATTGATATGGCAGTCAGAATACACGGCCTACAGAAAGCAGGACCTTGGAAGTTTTCACATTTTATTGTTATTCAACATTAATTCACAGTAGATTTAACTTGGCTTTTTTGGCACTGGTCAACAGAAAAACAGATCTCTGCAAAGTAAACTAAATTAGTTACAAACATAAAACACAAAATAATCAATCACATAAGAATTAACCCTTTTTAATGTGGCACATCAAAATTATCACTGGTGCAGCCAATTGGTCTTAGGAGTCAGATAATTAGTTCAATGGAGATCACCTGTGTGGGGTTTCAATTGATTCTATTTGTCACAAATTAGTATGGTGGCCTAACCCTACTCAATGAAGACCAAAGAACACACCGAAGCAACTCTGTGAAGAGATAATTGAAAAGCAGAAGTCAGGAATGAAGATAAGAAAATATCCAAGTCATTGAATATCCCTTGGAGTTCAGTTAAATCTGTAATTAAGAAATGAAAACAGTATGGCACAACTATGAATCTGCCTAGACCAGACCAACTACAAAATGGAGTTATTATGCAAGAAGAAGACTAGTGAGAGAGGCCACCAGGGGACCTATGCTAACTTTGAAGAAGTTACAAGCCACAGAGTCTAAGATAATGAACTGACAATAAATGTTGCCTTGGTGTTTCACCAGTCACAGCTTTATGGGAAAGCGTTTTCACACGTGACATCTCAAAACTTTGCCAGAAGACACATGGGAGACTCTGAAGTCAGCTGTAAGAAAGTTTCATGGTTCCAATGAGACTAAAATGGTGATGTTTGACCATTGGACTAAATCCCATGTTTGGCTTAAGCAACACTCCATAATATCAAAAACACAACATTCCTACTGTATAGCATTGTGCTGTGAGGATTCTCCTCTACAGCAGGACCTGGAAAGCTTGTGAGGACAGAGAGAGAGAAATGAATGCTGCAAAATATAGGAAAATCCTGGGGGAAAAACTGATGCAGTCTGCTCGAAACTGGTGCTTTGTGAGAAGATTTGTTTTCTAAGACAACAACTTCAAACCAAAGCTATAGAGGAATGGCTTAAAAAAACAATGCTAATACAATACAATACAGTTTATATTTGTATAGCCCAAAATCACACAGGAAGTGCCGCAATGGGCTTTAACAGGCCCTGCCTCTTGACAGCCCCCCAGCCTTGACTCTCTAATGTCCTGGAGTGGCTGAGGAAGAGTCCAGATCTCAATCAAATTGATAATTCGCGGCTGGACTTGAAACAGGCTGTTCACTCACAATTCTCATGCAACTTGACAAAGCTTGAGCAGTTTTGCAAAGAAGAATGGTGAAAACGTATGGTGCCCAGGAGCCTCATGTATAAAACCTTGCTTAGACTCCCTACTAAAATTCTGTATACGTATGAAAGGCAATAATAGCATACAGTATACACATAAAAACATGTGATTTATAAAACCAAACATACACCACGTCTCATGCCAAGTTCATTTATAAATCTCAAATCAACTTAAAACTATGCATTCACCTTCTGCCAGTTATCATGTATGGCTTATAAAATGCAACAACGTTAGTCAGACACATGTAAGCATCACATATTAGTTGTATATTAATTGAATGGAAGTACTTTCTATTTACATAAAAAAGCTTGTTCTTTGATGGTGTGTAATCACTACAGATTGCCTTTTGATCTCTGTCTACTCACCCTGATGGTAAGGATATGGACAGCATTTTAATTATACTATCCCATACAGATGGAATGGCACAGCTCAGAAAAGACTGCAAGAATCGTGATCGGCCAGCCAAGTCATGCTAAAAACCGCCCATCATCAAATACACCTATGGCTGGTAAAACCAGTAATGGAACAGCAATTTTGTGATTTCTGTGTGCTGGCCTCTGTAATACAGGCCACAATTCAAGACACAACTCCACGAGAATGGGTCTAGGATGTCTAAATCAGCTTATAAGTCTGTCATTATCATAAGTCAAAAAACCATTGCAAACCGTGAAGATTAGTTCTTTGTGTAGCCTGCCATTAGCAACATATTGTAAAAGAGTTAATGCTACCATTGCCACTTATGTCCTACACAGCACAGCATTGTCATAGAAGAAATTGATAGGCTACACAATAAGGCACCTAACATTAAGTGTGTATGCATTAGGCCTTGTTGTGATGTGAAATTTTGCATACAACTTGATAAATATTTTGTATGTCTTTATTTGTAACTTAGGCAAAGCAATGTAATATTAGTGTTACATTAGTGAGAAGCATTCATGTTTACCCCACCTCCCTTTTAGGAATGGGTCTCTTTGAATTTTACGATAGGGTTGGGGGGGAGTGCCTCAAACAAATTTGGTAAGTGTTTCTCTGCTAAAGTCTCTCTCTCAACCCCCACACAAAGCCAGGCTGCCTAACTGCCAAGTTTTACCTTAACATATGGTTTGGGGGGGCAGGTGGGAAGATGTTCTATTCCCCCATTGGTCTGAAGTATGGCTGGAATTGGCTTGTATCAAAAGCTTTTAAGTACAATGATGCCTTATTGGCTGTAGGGGTTGGACAGAAAACCTATAAATTTGCTTGCTTTACCTCACTCACTCTCTGTTTTACCATACTGATGAATGACCCTCTCACACCATGAACTAAAAAGGACAACACAGTGAAAAGCACAGCTTGGCAGCCATATTGAGACAGGCATGTGGCCTGTTCTGAAGAAATCTGACCACAAATAATGCCTTAACTGGAGACATTTTAAGTAACTAACAAGTCTGTGTGCTGCCTGAAACTGCACATCATCTTTTTTATCAGGTTGTATGGTTGCCAATATTCAAATGTACAGTACTTTGCATATTGTTGTTATTTATGAATATTATCAATAATACAGTGTTTAAATTGTAACTTAACTCCTGCTCGTCTTTTACTACACCTAATTGCCTGAGGTTATAAATGTAGAAGGGAAAGTGGGGAGAAGTTATATGGTACAGTACCTTATAAGCACTGGTAAGTCTGTGAGATTTGATGCATTCTGACAAAGGCTACATATTAATAATTCAAAAGGGGAAAGTAAAATAAAATATTACTTTACCAAGACAAAACAGGCCGTATCACCAACACCTTTAACAGCTGTATTGAAAGAAAGTGACGATTAACTGTAAAATAATTAGTTCAAAAACCATCGGAATGTTTCTGACACATCACTGAAATGCACACTGAAATGTGATTTTCTGTTCAATTCATTGTCCAGCCACCAGGAGTCGCTAAAATGCCAACACCATAAAAGGTCTGCGTAGGACTTAAGAATGGTTGAAAGTTGCCATACCGTTAAGCCAATCTTCATGCCAAGTTTGTGTTTTATAAATCCAGACTTTTTTGCAAGATATGGCCCACACACTTTTCCAAGCATAAGCATGTTTTATTCATGAGGTTCCAGATTTTATACACGTCTCATGTTTTATATATAAGGTCCCTCCACAGGCTGTCGTGGCTGCCAGTGGTGCATCTGCTCAATGCTGACTTGAAGGAGGAGAATACTTACGTGATCAATTATTCTGTGCTTTATATTTGTCACTAATTTTGTCCTCTTTGCAAAGATCTGCTTTCACTTTAAAATTAAAGTGTTTTTCTGTGATCATTGCAAAAAAGGGCAAATTAAATCTACTGTGATTCAATGTTGTAAAAGAATAAAATGTGAAAATATCCAAATAGGTGAATACCTTTTATAGACACTACGTATTTCAGAATTTCTTTTGATTTACAAATTTGTGAATATACCTTAGTGACAATAAATTTGACTTTTATCTTTTGCTCACATTCTAAACACCCCCAGCCTCATTCCACCAGGCCTCTCAAGTCCCAAATTCTGTTTAATACTTATCAGCCGGATGGGGTGGGCTGCAGATTATTTTTTGGAATGAACGTTCAGAAAGTGGAGGATAAAAAGTTAATAATTGTAAATGCTTTTAAGTGTTGCTGAAATAAACTTTAATCCATGAGCTATTGAATGTTATTAAATCCAAATCATGCCCAATGTATAAAAACTAAAGCAATACTTTTAAAAGCATGTCTAAGCGGTTTAGTAGCATAAAGCACTATCCATCAGAGTTTGTGAAAGCTCTTGTGAGCATTCTGTGAAATTTACAAGTGAGCAGGCAGCCAGCACATTGAATACACTGCTTGAGTTAAAGCATTTATTTTGTTTTTATAGAAACCATACACTAAAAACTATAGGTTGGAAATTGAGGTGTTTGCTTTGTGAGTGTGCAGTCGGAATGATCAAGAAGGCTTTTAATCCAAGTGTCAATTAAGCATCAGATAAGAGACTGCAGGGGCAAGTGTCAAGTCAGAGAGCTTCAGACTCCAAGAAGGCTTCTTTTCTGTGAGTAAAGTGTCAAGTTAGTGAAGAAAAATCAGCCAGAGAAACACTCCAGTTAAGTGTCAAGTCGGTGAGGGCGAGTCTTAAATCAATGTCAAGTCAGCGATGGCAAGACTCCAGCCTGAGAAGGCAAATGGCAGATGAAATGTTAAAGCAACAAGATCAGAGCTGAAGTGGAACCTTGCATCTGTGTGTTCAGATCTGTGTACGGTCAAGTCCAGAAAGTCTTCAAGTTGGTAATGGCAAGTCTCAATCAATTAAACTTTGCAATAAAGAGAAAGAGGCAACACTGTGAAAAAAAGCGAATGTAAGTAAGTGATGCTGTCTAAGAGCTTAAGAAACATTAATTTGAATCACAGCACCAGTCTGTGGACAGCATTAAACAAACACTTCATTCAAGATCCTATTGTAGCAAAGCAGAAAATTCTTGAGCTTTAACCCTGCCACTCGTTAGCAGCAGTATGTTCTAAAATTGGTGCAGCAATTCTAACACGGACCAGATGTAACAAACACACACCCTTCAGCTAGCTCAGCTACACTGGCATCGTGTCCGATATCATCCATCATTTCACCAAATCTGAGCAGTGCTAGTTGCCAGGCAAGAAGAAACTATGGATGATCTCCATTCAGTTCTAGGACACTCACTTATGCAAGGACAACTCAGAGACATCAGTTAGCTTCATAACCTTTTTGTGTGGTGAGAGGAGCTTAGGGCATCAGAGAAAAATCCACACAGATATGGGGACAACTTGTCAAACTCATTGAACTGAGTCTTCTTGAGCTGTGAAACACTCATCTCTAACCACTCATCCACCGTGCAGCTCTGTGAGATATTGTGTAATGTCATTCATGTCAATTCTGTCATCATTCCTTGCTTCACATCAACCAACCTTAATCTTCATAAAGTCTGATCTACCATTTAATCTGTGTTTGTTTAGCCAGGGTTTTATACCTAGCTCATATAAAGTTTTATGTTGTGTGCTATATATTATTTTGTATAGTGTGTTATTAAAGGTGGCACGGTGGCACAGTGGTAGCGCTGCTGCCTCACAGTAAGGAGACCTGGGTTCGCATCCCGGGTCCTCCCTGTGTGGGTTTCTTCCCACAGTCCAAGGACATGCAGGTTAGGTGCATTGGCGATCCTAAATTGTGTTTGGTGTGTGTGTGCCCTGTGGTGAGCTGGTGCCCTGCCCGGGGTTTGTTCCTGCCTGTGTTGGCTGGGATTGGCTCCAGCAGACCCCCGTGACCCTGTGTTACTTACCCCATGTAGTTTGTAGTGGTGGCTGAGAAAAAATTTTAATGTCATATTTTCATAGTGAATGGACAGAATGAAAATTCAGATTGAATGAGATCCAGAGGAGACCAACTCTGGACAACAGCAAATGTCTATGGAAAAAAAAAATGTTCACCTACCTCGAGTTGCATAAGCCCCATATGTCCATTTTTATGCTAAGAAAGTGCAAAAGGCATGCTTTTTTTTGCTTAAATACTATTCATACTATCTCCTAGAAAACTCAGCACAGACAATAAACAGGAAAGGCCCAATCCCACAATAAGATTTATTTAAATTGAAGATGGAACTCTTAGCCAAGATAGCGGGGGACAGGCGAGTCTTCAATTCAAAAGTATGACCCCGTGTGAATGGCTCCTGGGTTGTGGGCTACTTTTGTTTTATTGGAGAAATCATTTTAAGAATATTTTAGTGACAAATGCATGCATTTTGCATGTTTTGAGTATTCAAGTGGAAGCTTTTACATGGATTATGCAATACGAGTGATGTGGAATTTTTTTTCAAGGACGTTTTGGTATTGTTTGCTGTTTCCAGCATTGGCCACTGTGCATTTCCATTAAAGCATAAATTGTATTAGTTCAGATTTATAAGAAAACATGAGATTAAAACTTTTTCTTGGACATTACTAAAAACGACATGGGGTAAGTAATATTGAATAAATATATTTTTGTGTGGAGGATTTCTTTATTCATATTTGTTGTCTTTATGTGTTAAATATTGTTTTATTGACAGTAATTGTTGTGTTAATAATGTATTTATGTATGTGACCTTTCCCCTTAAGATAGAGTTTTAGGGGCGGGGCCACGATGACATTCAGCTGGAAGGCAGAAGTCCAAGCAAAGCATCAGGCTCTCCAGATCAGCATTATAGTTGAAGCATCAGTAAGTACTTATGTGGACTTTTTTCTATATGCTTTACTTTTTCTAGCTCTTTTTTTTTTATTATTTCTTTTACCCGGAGTGTGGTTTAGGTTTGTTTGATCCATTTTAGGAACATTTTAGCTGCTCTTTTTCAGATTTTCCTGTTTAACTATTCTTTATTATCAATCTTCATTATTTTTTAAAGTGTCAGAGTTGTTGCAAGGTTTCTGTCTCTCTTAATTGTTCCTTTGATTTTCTGAAGATTAAGGAGTGTTATTCTGGCCAGACTTTCCCCCTTTTTTGTGCCAATGTTGGCTGAAACCCATTAAAGCTAATAAAGAGGCAATTTTTAAGCAGTAGGTTATAAGCCTCTTACTAGATTCTTGGAGATTATTCCTCATTTTTTGCTATTTTGTGACCATATTATACAACTGTCTTCATCACTCTGGCATTTCCTCCCTGGAACTATACCTGAAGCTACACCGGTGGACATACAATTTTCACACCTAATAACTTCCCTCTCATCTCTTCCATTTTAATATATTAAAGTGTAACTGTATTATCTAACTTGAATCTTCTGCAACTGTACTGATCTTGAACTGCAACATGTGCACTTTGGTTTGTAAATAACTAACATGCATTGAAAGATTCTGTAATTTAAATTCTCTTCTTGTTTGATTTTTTTGTGCAGTCTGTGATGTGATGGTGTTCTATGAATAAAACTATATAAAATAAAGAGGAATTGATTGTTTAATATTAAATAAATCACGCATACTTACTGTTAGGTTAATGCATGAAACAGCAGAGGTAAACTGAAGCTTACTTTAAGAAACTGTCCGCTGTGGTCAGCTGCCATGGTGCTGTTCAGTTTTCCTGGGTAATGTACAAGCTGTTCTGCCTGCTTGTTGTTTCTTTCCTTGTATATGTTTTACATTTGTTTTCTTATTTCAACTCTGTTTTTTAGTCAGTTATAGGAAAATTTAAATAATATAAACTGATTATAACCCTCCTCTGTTCTATTCATTTTGATTTCTTTCTTTTCAATTTTTTCCAAAATTCAGACATTAAACAGTGTATCCCTAAACCTCCATCTTGTGTTCTTCTCTTCTTTTACTAAATGTATCATGAAGGTAAAACAACAGACGAGATAAACAAAACTCTTCTTAACAAAATAGTGTCAACTCGCGTTTTGAGTAGCTTCTATTGTGTTTGTTTTAATTTGAAGGGAATGTGATGTAAATGAGTCTTCTTTGCTCATGCAGCACCACCTTCATAGTACATTTCCATTGTGTTTTTAGGATGTGAACAACTCTCATTGCAGCAAGCAACATTCTTAACCAGTTGAGTCAAAAGAGAGCTCCATCGGTACAACTGACTGATTGAGGTTCTTCTTCACAACAGAGGCCTGTTCCATTTCAGTCTTAATACTGTACTGACACAAAATGTAATCAAAAAACAAAATGAACATGAAAACCATAATATCATTCGTTTCTTTCAGCAATGCTAAAACAATTAACCAAAATTCAAACTCATAATACTAGAGCCTGAGTTTGTTTGAGTAGTATTTAGTCTGACTTATACATGTGTCTTTGTCGATTGTGATTTTGGCATGTGAGGAAACTATTTATGAAATTATTGTTACAACTGATCTTGAAAATGTGAAGTGTTATTTTTATTTTGTTTACACATCATCTACTGCCTTATCCCTGTTTGGGTACAAAACCCTCCATTATTCTTGTGATAATTAGCATTCAATCAATTTATCCCTACATTAGGATTTGTGTTTTGGTTACAAAGTCTTTTCTGCATTAGCCTGTCGTTCTTGTCTTGCCTCTTCAGTTTGGGTTCCACGGTATTCTGTCCGTTGCTTGTCCTGACATCTGCTATTGCTATCTTAATTGTCTCCTGGTTTTATTGTACTCACACCTTTTACATGTGCTTAACAGTTTTCCAGAAAACCTACAGTATAGAGAATATCAATAAACTTGGACAATGAGTAACTTGGGGCTCCAGCTTATATATGGTTGCTTTAATTACATGACGAGGTGCAACATCTGGGACACAGCCTCTAGCGATGGAGCATTGCATCATGAGAACAGTTCACCAAAAAACAAACCTCAAAATACAATGAATAAGAAAATTAACAATGCTAAACAAAATGACAATAGGAAAATGAATATGCAGAAGGATTATCTATAATTCCAAACAACAAAAATAAAACAAGTATAAAGCTTAACAAATGCATAAAACCTCAGAATAATAAAGGGCACATTGACATTGGTTAAATTATATTCTTGATATTTTGCCACTGAGATG
This sequence comes from Erpetoichthys calabaricus, assembly GCF_900747795.2. Taxonomy (NCBI): domain Eukaryota; kingdom Metazoa; phylum Chordata; class Cladistia; order Polypteriformes; family Polypteridae; genus Erpetoichthys; species Erpetoichthys calabaricus. Next base: position 126,021,329 of record NC_041402.2, on the reverse strand, counting down.
TTTTCTATTGCTTCAAAAAGTAAGGTGATGTCTCACTTTGTCAAATCTTTGATGGTCAGCTTTACCCAAATAAATCCTCAGTTCCTTCTTGACACATACTGTTTGAGAACAGGATAGTTATTGGGCGCTGGCACTCAAAGGGAGAAAGGTAGGCGACACTATTGAGATGTGGATTGAGGTTATTGAGACAGATGACTGTTGTTCTGCCCATATTCAACATGGCAACCAGTCTCAAATGCAAAAAGTATAAAGGAAGATCAGGAGAAATGTAGGAAAATAAGTGAGGGTCAGTCTTTAACACTGGCAACCAAAATCAACCGTTAGGCAAAATTCAAAGCCAATGCACAAGAAGCAATGATGTGAAACTGAGAAACTGAAAAAGACTTTTAAGTAATACAGTTTTACGGTTTATCCAACAATCTAGGATGACACAAATACTTTCTTTTATACCATTGCGCTAATGACATAGCATTGTACAACCTCTGTAGCCCCACCGCAATCACAGACAACAGTGCTGCAAAATGGAGGCACTAATAAGGAAACCGAGATGGTGTTGATGTAAAATATGAATAATTTTTTACTTTGTTAAATGAATTTTGAAGAAGGATTTTAATACTAACACTGAATTCTACATAATTAAAAAACACTCAAACTCTCAAACTACTTCCAGCAGTTAACAGAAAAATTTGTTTGTGGAATATCATAACAGCTGGAAGACAAAAATGGGAACCATTCAGTAATGCATTAGTTAAGAAAAGATATAAAGCAGCTGCATAGGGCATATCTAGTATTATTGCCATTAAAAAAAATACATTTGCTAAGCACGAGTTAGAAAGCAGTTTCAAAAATAGATCAGAAAACACACAAAATGTAAAAATTTGAAAAACTCACCAAATGACCATGAATTACAAGTGCTTGTGGTGAGGCGATAAGGCAATCACTTCAGGCAGCACTTTATTAATGTTCATATAACTTTTTTTTATCATTATGAAATAACAATACAAAAATAAGTTAAGTGTGAACCTTACATATCCTGTAGCAAGCTAGAAAAAAGTGGTGATGGTATCCATGCCACCTCTGTTTGACTCTGCAGTTAAAAGTGTCTCCATTCTGGAAAATTATTAAAAATTCATAAATCAGACAGAAGTGACCTAATAAGCAAACATGAATACCAGGTACATGATGATTTCAAATTCTTTACTGAGAAGGATGAATGGAAAATGTCTGATAGACTCTCTCAGAAAAATAAGTGTTTGAGGTGTGACATTGCAGAAAAAACATGGCAATTACGTTGTATTGGCAGGCCTTCTCTCTTTTTTTTTCTTTTGACATTTCTTTAAAAAGATTACATTTTTTTTTTTTGAAAAAATATACTTTATTTACATATATGTTTGGGTGATATATATATATATATATATATATATATATATATATAAAACAATCTAGTAAAATTACAATCTATAACTATCTACTAATTCAAATAGAAACGACTGTATTTAGCTATAGTCTAATACAGTCTTACACTACCCCATTCCTACATTCCTACTACACCTTATTTACATATACATTGCTCATATATATGAAAAAAAACAAAATCCTTTACAATCTTACAAGCCATAATAACATTTGGTTATTCACTACATTCAATATACAGTGGTGTGAAAAACTATTTGCCCCCTTCCTGATTTCTTATTCTTTTGCATGTTTGTCACACAAAATGTTTCTGATCATCAAACACATTTAACCATTAGTCAAATATAACACAAGTAAACACAAAATGCAGTTTTTAAATGATGGTTTTTATTATTTAGGGAGAAAAAAAATCCAAACCTACATGGCCCTGTATGAAAAAGTAATTGCCCCCTTGTTAAAAAATAACCTAACTGTGGTGTATCACACCTGAGTTCAATTTCCGTAGCCACCCCCAGGCCTGATTACTGCCACACCTGTTTCAATCAAGAAATCACTTAAATAGGAGCTACCTGACACAGAGAAGTAGACCAAAAGCACCTCAAAAGCTAGACATCATGCCAAGATCCAAAGAAATTCAGGAACAAATGAGAACAGAAGTAATTGAGATCTATCAGTCTGGTAAAGGTTATAAAGCCATTTCTAAAGCTTTGGGACTCCAGCGAACCACAGTGAGAGCCATTATCCACAAATGGCAAAAACATGGAACAGTGGTGAACCTTCATGGCAGATTTCCAAGACGCAAACCACTGTTAAGCAAAAAGAACATTAGGGCTCGTCTCAATTTTGCTAAGAAACATCTCAATGATTGCCAAGACTTTTGGGAAAATACCTTGTGGACTGATGAGTCAAAAGTTGAACTTTTTGGAAGGCAAATGTCCCGTTACATCTGGCGTAAAAGGAACACAGCATTTCAGAAAAAGAACATCATACCAACAGTAAAATATGGTGGTGGTAGTGTGATGGTCTGGGGTTGTTTTGCTGCTTCAGGACCTGGAAGGCTTGCTGTGATAGATGGAACCATGAATTCTACTGTCTACCAAAAAATCCTGAAGGAGAATGTCCGGCCATCTGTTCGTCAACTCAAGCTGAAGCGATCTTGGGTGCTGCAACAGGACAATGACCCAAAACACACCAGCAAATCCACCTCTGAATGGCTGAAGAAAAACAAAATGAAGACTTTGGAGTGGCCTAGTCAAAGTCCTGACCTGAATCCAATTGAGATGCTATGGCATGACCTTAAAAAGGCGGTTCATGCTAGAAAACCCTCAAATAAAGCTGAATTACAACAATTTTGCAAAGATGAGTGGGCCAAAATTCCTCCAGAGCGCTGTAAAAGACTCATTGCAAGTTATCGCAAACGCTTGATTGTAGTTATTGCTGCTAAGGGTGGCCCAACCAGTTGTTAGGTTCAGGGGGCAATTACTTTTTCACACAGGGCCATGTAGGTTTGGATTTTTTTTTCTCCCTAAATAATAAAAACCACCATTTACAAACTGCATTTTGTGTTTACTTGTGTTATATTTGACTAATGGTTAAATGTGTTTGATGATCAGAAACATTTTGTGTGACAAACATGCAAAAGAATAAGAAATCAGGAAGGGGGCAAATAGTTTTTCACACCACTGTAGTGTTCCACATTCTATTACTTTTTACAAGTTATTGCAGTCTCGACTTGGTCCCTGTCTTTGAAGGCCTGTCCTCAAGAAGGGGGCTTTGCCAAGGGCTGCCGTAAAACAAACTTCACGTTAATAAACCTCTTGGAGGGAGAGGTGGCTTTGCATATCCTCAGTTCTTCAAGGAGTCCAGGATAGAATAGTCTCTGAGGAGGCTGCGGATGTATCTGCAGCAGTCCTGGATTGTCATCCTTACCCTCCTGAGGACGAGGCGGTTCCTGGCGACCCATAGAGCGTCCTTCACGCAGTACATGAGCCGCCATGTCTCCTCGGTGGCTTCCAGTGAGTGGGTACCCAGGAAAAGTCCATAGAGCACCGAATGGTGCGAAAGATTGTCTCTGGGTACCGACTCAGCTTGCATCTCTCTCCCTTCTGTTTGTACAAGATTGTGATCATTCCTTCTCTCAACGACAGGGGCATCCTGCCCTCCGCCAGCATCTCCCGGTAGAGCTCCAGCAGGTCCAGGCCGATGAGGTCCCACAGCGGGACATACAGTTCGGCCGGTAGTCCGTCACAGCCCAGGGTCCTGCCGGCCCTGAAGGATCTGATGGCAGAGTGCAGCTCCCCCGGCGTCAAGGGTGCATTCAGAGCAGACTCACCTGCGGGATCCAAGGTTTTGTTAATACCTGCTAGGAACCGGTCGGTCGCGTCTGCTTCGATCGTCTTTGGGGAGTAGAGGCCGCTGTAGTAGTCCCGGACTAGTCCCATCACTGCCTCCTTCCCCGTTTTGACGACCCCTCCATCGTCTCGCAGTTCTCTCAGGGGCGTGTGGCCGGAGTGGAGTTTCCTAAAGAAAAAGGAGTTACACTTATCACCCTTCTCCAGGTTCTCCACTTTGGATCGAAAAGACAATGCGTTTGGATTCCTCCTCGAAGTGCCTCCTCAGGCTCTCCCTGGTCTCCTCCAATTCACGTCTCATTTCCAAGCCGCACTGGTGAAGGTCTTGCAGGGACCACAGCTCCTTCTGCAGTCTGCAGAATTCCCTTTGCCGTTGAGATGCCTGCCGTCTTCCTTTGGCCTGAAAGAAACTGCGAAGTTTAATTTTGATAAATTCCCACCAATCGCTTACCTTCTGGAAGTGGCGTTTCTCTTCCTTCCAAGCAACGTAAGCGGTCCTTAGCTCCTGCATGACGTCTTCCCTTTCCAGAAGGCTACAATTCAGTTTCCACGACCCCGGGCCATGCGGAAAGTTTTGGCCGAGGGATCCCTGGAAGTGAACCGCCCTGTGGTCTGAGAAGAAGCACAGGGCCTTTCCTCGTGGTTCAGAAACAGTTTCATCCCAAGAACTATAAACGCACTCAATCAGTCCATCAAGTGCTCCTTGTAGAACTGTTTGTACTTAAGTACAATCACCTCACTGTAAACTTGCGATACAGTTATAATATTGCACAACCTGAGCCACTTTATAAAGCGCGTATTTACATATGATGACAATATCATTTTTAAGATGAAATGCAATAAAATATGTTTATTATATTATACAGATTAAACTTTAACTTAATTTAAATAATCTATATTGTTAATAAATAAACATGAGAACACAGTGTTGCAACGCTAGCAAGGAGCTGGCGCTCCGTTCATAGATTGTTCCTGCCTCTTGCTGTATTCTTGCTGGTGCTGGAGCAACACTGGATGGATAGAATAATTTAACATGTCCTATGAAGATATTTCAATGTTCCTTAAAAGTTTTGAAGAATTGGCGTTCTAAGCTTACAGATGGCTTAACGTCTATTACAGAGCTGATTGTGTGGTGATTGGGTATTTGGAGAAAGAAAAGGAAGGACAGGAATTGGGGGTTAGTATGTTTGAAAGAGACAGTACTGCTGCAATAAATTATTTCATTGAAGGTCGCGCACGGCACAGCAAGTATCTTGCAGGAGACATGAACAATCACTGCGCCACCATGTTCCCATGTTTAATAACATGCTTTAACTCCTATCATCATGAAAATGATATCAAGTATGCAGTGCATCCGGAAAGTATTCACAGCGCATCACTTTTTCCACATTTTGTTATGTTACAGCCTTATTCCAAAATGGATTAAATTCATTTTTTTTCCTCAGAATTCTACACATAACACCCCATAATGACAACATGAAAAACGTTTACTTGAGGTTTTTGCAAATTTATTAAAAATAAAAAAATTGAGAAAGCACATGTACATAAGTATTCACAGCCTTTGCCGTGAAGCTCGAAATTGAGCTCAGGTGCATCCTGTTTCCCCTGATCATCCTTGAGATGTTTCTGCAGCTTAATTGGAGTCCACCTGTGGTAAATTCAGTTGGTTGGACATGATTTGGAAAGGCACACACCTGTCTATATATGGCCCCCCACAGTTGACAGTTCATGTCAGAGCACAAACCAAGCATGAAGTCAAAGGAATTGTCTGTAGACCTCCGAGACAGGATTGTCTCGAGGCACAAATCTGGGGAAGGTTACAGAAAAAATTCTGCTGCTTTGAAGGTCTCAATGAGCACAGTGGCCTCCATCATCCGTAAGTGGAAGAAGTTCGAAACACCAGGACTCTTCCTAGAGCTGGCCAGCCATCTAAACTGAACGATCAGGGGAGAAGGGCCTTAGCCAGGGAGGTGACCAAGAACCTGATGGTCACTCTGTTAGAGCTCCAGAGGTCCTCTGTGGAGAGAGGAGAACCTTCCAGAAGGACAACTATCTCTGCAGCAATCCACCAATCAGGCCTGTATGGTAGAGTGGCCAGACGGAAGCCACTCCTTAGTAAAAGGCACATGGCAGCCCACCTGGAGTTTGCCAAAAGGCACCTGAAGGACTCTCAGACCATGAGAAAGAAAATTCTCTGGTCTGATGAGACAAAGATTGAACTCTTTGGTGTGAATGCCAGGCGTCACGTTTGGAGGAAACCTGGCACCATCCCTACAGTGAAGCATTGTGGTGGCATCATCATGCTATGGGGATGTTTCTCAACGGCAGGAACTGGGAGACTAGTCAGGATAAAGGGAAAGATGACTTTAGCAATGTACAGAGACATCCTGGATGAAAACCTGCTCCAGAGCACTCTTGACCTTAGACTGGGGTGACGGTTCATCTTTCAGCAGGACAACGACCCTAAGCACACAGCCAAGGAGTGGCTTCAGGACAACTCTGTGAATGTCCTTGAGTGGCCCAGCCAGAGACCAGACTTGAATCTGATTGAACATCTCTGGAGAGATCTTAAAATGACTGTGCACCGACGCTTCCCATGCAACCTGATGGAGCTTGAGAGGTGCTGCAAAGAGGAATGGGCGAAACTGGCCAAGGATAGGTGTGCCAAGCTTGTGGCATCATATTCAACAAGACTTGAGGCTGTAATTGCTGCCAAAGGTGCATCGACAAAGTATTGAGCAAAGACTGTGAATACTTATGTACATGTGATTTCTCAGTTTTTGTATTTTTAATAAATTTGCAAAAACCTCACGTAAACTTTATTCACGTTGTCATTATGGGGTGTTGTGTGCAGAATTCTGAGGAAAAAAATGAATTTAATCCATTTTGGAATAAGGCTGTAACATAACAAAATGTGGAAAAAGTGATGCGCTGTGAATACTTTCCGGATGCACTGTACATCTCAGTATTTTAATTATTCAGAGAGCTGTAATATCACGAATGTAATGGATTCTGTGTCCTGTCGGAGGAAGAGAAAGCCAGTTTAAGAAGCACGTGGTGATTCACACACATAGAGCACATAGAAGATCAAATAAAAAACAAAGCATTTAACATGCTACTTTAGTTACGATGGGATTTGAGAAACTAGTAAATTAAACAATTTTAAGATGAAGTTTATGATTTTCTACTTTAATGACAAAATAAACTACGTGATTAAAGTGGAAATTTAGAGATTAAAGTTGACATTTCGTGCTTTTTCCCCACTGTGTGCCTATTTTTTTTTCTCTGTACCATAATAAGCTTTCATATGATACTCAGATGGTGGGCTATGACTCTCCTTTTCACGGCGAGTTTGATATGTGACAACTTCTTTTTTATTGTGCGACTTTGTGAACTTGAGCTTTCAAGTTTCTCCGACACTCTATGTCACTCAATCAACTTCCTTTTGTTGTTTATACCACTGTTTAAACCAAAAAATAGTATGTTTTTCCTTGCCTCCACTTGGTATTCACTGAAATTCTTCTATTTCACCCCGTGTTTTTGCCATTGCCTTTTCACAGAATGCTGAGCTTAAGGGCTATTTATATTGATTTGCATATTCAAAGAGGCGTAATTCTGGGAGGAGATGGGGCGGGACAGCAGGTGCGTGCACGTGCATTACTTTTCACGCTGACCAGGATTTATGTAGCAGAAGAACGTGTAAGTTGGCGTTTGCACAGATTTATGCATCTGGATTTTTTTGTGCGTAAGCTCATTTCCGCTTTGTCCGTACACCATGTTATAGTGTGAATTCTTCGCACAGTGTTATGCAGGTCATTGATGGTGGTGCCCACCGGAGGGAGGGATTTGCAGAGTTTTAATGCAAGTATTAATGTAAGACCATTATACTGATTATGCCTTTTTGTACAGTACAGTTGTGTTAATTTGTAGAATCGTATTAACATAACAGTCACAATGTCTGCCAAAATTCTTTTATTTATACCGTGCATTATTGGATAAAGGGCAGGCACCTTTTAACTTGCAGGACAGTTTGAAACAGCCTAGGTGTCTAGAGAAGCGTGTGGGAAAATCAATGCAACCAAGTTTCATTTCACATTCAGTATCATATTATGCATTTGTATTGTTTTGTTTTGAATATTTTGTGCTTTTGTGTTGTAACAATTTGTCCTGCATGCTGACAAGAGATGATTGCTAATCTGTCCTAGGTGACGGCAGATGATAAAAGGATTGGCCAATATCACACCCCAATAAATTTTCTGTATACCGTTTATTCTACACTGTTCAGTCCCTTAATGCCGATGCATTTACAACCCACAAAAAACTAATAGTCAATATCTATCATCACATAACGAATATATTACATAAAATAAAAAAGTATACAATCCCTTACATATGCTCCCCCCAACCCTAAATAACCCTTATATTGTAGCACCACAAATATATACTTATATATACACAATAACAATATTCCTTCCCCCAGTTCCCCTTCCAGAGATTGTAAATAGGTCCACAGTTGTCCACAGTTCTGCCCTCCTGATGCCGGCAGGCGAAACAAGGTGTTCTGACAATTGCGGACTCCTAGCTGCAATCAAATCTTTGCCATAAAAGACATATAGTCAGTCTTGCACCATGATACAATGCAATAAGTCCTTTGATATACAGTAGCTCACCCGAGTCCGTAGGAAATAGCGAAATGTTCAATTCCCCGATCAAAAGAATCACTTCCACCTTCTGACAGGACTGTTGGAGATCCTGGACTTCGTTACATGGCCCGTGCAGTAGCTGATCTGTTTTTCTTCTCCGATTGTCTTTTCCCCCCTCCTCTTCTTTTTCTCTCCTCTCTTTAAAACAGCGCGCTTTATGGAAATCACTCCCCGAAAGAAAAAAATAAAACCGGAAGTTCCACCTCTGGGGCACCGCTGTCAATCTCAGGATGTAAGAATGATCCCCACAACACCCGATCGACAGCAGAAAAGCATATTATATTCATATGGCAGTGCTACCGTGTTTTAAAGCTAATCTTAATGAATATTATATATTTGTCAGAAAGTGGGTGAAATGGCAAAATGAAGGTGATTACAACACAAGATGACTCGTTTTCATTGAAGAAAAGGGATAGTCTTGCTAAACATCAAACATAAATGTTACTTATCATTGTACTGTATTAATGTCATTTAAAAAGAAAACATCGCCCCCAAGTTGCAGTAATTGGCATAACAATGAATGTGTTCTTCCTGTGCAGCTTTGCATGAAATCCTTCAGTGTGTGGCTCAAATATTATGTCACATTGCTACAGATACAGTGGACAATGATAGGATTGATTGGTTGAGTCTTATAGAAGCCAACAATCAATTTAATATTGATATGGCTGAGTGAATTTAATGGAACCAAATCATTGTTCCTTTTGAGGCCTGGTGGTCAGATGAATGTATTGGTGATTATTAGATGGCAGGCCACAAAAACAAAGGAATCAGTAAATAAATTCTTGTCAAAATGCACGCTGGAGTTTAAACCAGTACAAGCTAGAAGGCCAAGCTAGAATAACCAATAATATCACAAACCAAATTATTTTACAGAAGCTATCCACAATCATTGACCAAGTCCATAGCTTGACCCTAGGAATGACATGACTTTCAGGACACTTCCCCTAGTGACAGGTTGTCATATCATGGCAGCCAAGCCTTAAAAATGTAGAACTACCTAAAAATCTAAATGGCGTCTAAAGGCAAAATTTTAAACTTACATGAAAACTAATGATAAATTTAGAATCCCCATCATTTAAAACCCTCAGAAGCCATATATCATTTATGTGAAATTTTTTTTAAAGTTTACAAAATCATAGCATTGCCAGATTATAGCTCAAATCATAGCAGGCCTACTCATAGAGGAACCAACTACCGTAGAAACTTCATCTTCTTGACTTAGAAGATTAGTCGTCTTTCTATTATTTCAAGAGCAAAGCATAAAAGAAGTGGAGAGATGGCCTTTTGATGTAATGCGCCAAAAATCTTGAATACCAATGGAGATATGCCAGGCTAACATTGTTGACCATTTTAAAAAACTCCTAAAAACACACTTTTTCAATTTTGCTTTTTCATAACTACTTTTTAGTTTTACTCTTAATAATCTAGATATCCATCCATCCATCCATTTTCCAATCCGCTGAATCCGAACACAGGGGTCTGCTGGAGCCAATCCCAGCCAACACAGGGCACAAGGCAGGAACCAATCCCGGGCAGGGTGCCAACCCACCGCAGGACACACACCAAGCACACACTAGGGACAATTTAGAATCGCCAGTCCACCTAACCTGCATGTCTTTGGACTGTGGGAGGAAACCGGAGCGCCCGGAGGAAACCCACGCAGACACGGGGAGAACATGCAAACTCCACGCAGGGAGGACCCGGGAAGCAAACCCGGGTCTCCTAACTGTGAGGCAGCAGCGACACCACTGCGCCACCGTGCTGCCCATAATCTAGATATGCATAGAGTTATCATATATTTATCATATATTATCATAAATATATTATCATACTAGGGGGCTTTGCCCCCTGCTCGCTTCATTGAAAACAACCCCCCCCGTGCTACACACCAGCAACTTTGCGTTTCTGCTGCTTACTTTTGTGGATTCTCCAAACAACAAAACTTTTAATTCTACGGATAGGCCTCTTCATTGGGAAGAAACACTACATTTCCCTGATGGCAACATGAATTAGACGATCTACAAGTCTCCGACTTAAAGTTTAAAGCTAACCAATATCTACATACTTCTGTCATATCACCTATGTCCATATATTTGGTCTCTTTTCACTTTTACCTTCACTTTTACCTTTTTTGTCAAAATCGCATTGAATTCTGATTCCGTGTTTGGAATTACATCGTGACAACAAAACGTATAACTGCCCGTGAGTGAATATAGTTTCTTTCTCTCTACATGAACTGTGTCTGACAATAGCATTCACACAAATGAGAAATGATTGAACCGTGTGCGTGGTTGTAAATCTCTTTGCATAAAGTCTTGTCTCGTGGGGCTTGAAAATTTCTCTCTCGGGATTTCACTTTCACCAAACAACAAAACTTTTAATTTTCCCTGATGGCAACACGAATTAGGTGATCTACAAGTCTCTGACTTAAAGTTTAAATCCGGCCAATATATTCAATCTCTTTTTGCTGTTCTATTATTTCACTAAGTAATAATTTCCGTTTGTTTGTGTTAATGAGATCTTTACTATCATTTTTTTGAGACTTTTGAATTTTCGTACTTCCATTATCTCTAACCTGCTCAGCATGTGTATCGTGCCAACATTTTTGAATTCTTTACGACATTCTACTTTGTCATCTACTCTTTGTCTTTTATTTCCAGCCCTGGTCGTGGTTAAATCTCTTGGCACAAAGTCTCGTGTTGCGGGACGTGAAAGTGTCTCCCTGAGAAAGTCACATCTCGTCTCTCTTTCCAAGATTTTTTATTATAATAGAGAGATATGTAAATTCATTTGTAATCATTATTAATCTCTACTTCTCTCTTGTTTCTTTTGTGGTTCTTCAGAGGTGGCACACCAACACCACCTGATCAAAGTCCTGTGCAGCTGCCTGTGTTGTTTGAATGAAAGCGGCTACCACAACCTCCGATGAGATCCACAGCGCCGAATCCTCTAGAATGGAATAGAATGAAAAGAATAGAATGCCTTTTATTGTTACTATACATATGTACATTGAGATTAAAAGCAGCTCCTTCAGTGCAGACAAATATGTAGAACACAACAAGTAAATAAACAAATAAACAAATGGTGCAAAAAGTTGCGAAAAGTTGCAAAGAAGTTGCAAAAAATGTTCTGCAACGCTATATACAATGGAAAGAATAATAACAATTGCCCTATTGGGTTATTGCACATAATTTAAATATTGCACAATAATGATGATCATGTGCAGTAAGTAGTGGATGTTGGACCCTGAGAGTAATGATATTATACAGTATACAGATATTATACAGTTATTATCAGTACCATTTAGATATTGGATATTGCACAGTTGATGGATAGAAGGAAGTCCAGGGGTTGGGGGGTTAGACTGTGTAGTCAGTGCATGAAGGTGTAAATGTCCATCAGTGAGGGGAGAGGGCAGCCGATGATCTTCTGTGCTGCCTTTACTACTCGCTGAAGCCTTTCCCTGTCGGCCATGGTGCAGCTGCCATACCATACTGTGATACAGTACGTCAGCAGGCTCTCGATGGACTAGCGGTAGAAGGTCAGTAGCAGGTTGGAGTCCAGATTATGCTTTCTGAGGACCCTCAGAAACTGTAATCGCTGCTGAGCCTTCTTGATGGCTGCTGTGATGTTGTCTGTCCAGGAGATGTCAGCGGAGATATGGACGCAGAGAAACTGGAAGGTATGGACCCTCTCCACACACTCGCCGTTGATGTAAAGGGGGGCTAAGTCAGTGCTGTGCCTCCTGAAGTTGACAATGATCTCCTTGGTTTTCCTGGTGTTCAGAGCCAGATTGTTCTTTGAACACCAGGCTACCAACTTTAGGACCTCCTCTCTTTAAGCTGCCTCGTCTCCCTTTGACATGAGACCGACCACTGTGGTGTCATCAGCAAACTTGACGATGAGGTTGTTGTTGTGGGCCAGACTGCAGTCGTGAGTGTAGAGACAATACAGAAGGGGGCTCAGCACACAGCCTTGTGGGGTACCAGTGTTCAGTGTGCGAATGGAGGAGTGGTGGGGGCCGAGTCTCACAGTCTGAAGCCGGTTGGTAAGAAAGTCTTTTATCCAGACACATGTGAGAGGGGGAGGCCAAGAGTGACCAGTTTGGTGATGAGAATGTCAGGAATGATTGTATTAAAAGCTGAGCTGTAATCCACAAAGAGCATCTGGACGTAACTCTGCTGCTGCTCCAGATGGCTCAGCACAGAGTGGAGAGCTACGGCAGTGGCATCTTCTGTGGATCTGTTCGTGCGATATGCGAATTGGTAGAGATCAAAGTCTTGGGGGAGCTAGTCCTTGATGTGCTGGAGAACCAGTCTCTCGAAGCACTTCATGATTACCGGAGTAAGGGCCACAGGGCGATAATCATTTAAGCTGGTGATGGGAGACTTCTTCAGCACTGGAATGATTGTGGCTGATTTTAGGCAGGACGGAATGACTGCCTGGGCTAGGGAGAGGTTGAAGATTTTGGTGAAGATAAAGGTGACCTGGTGGGCACATGCTCTGAGCACCCTGCCAGGCACTCCATCTGGGCTGGAAGCCTTCTTGGGGTTCACTGTCAGTAGCACCCGTCTTACATCGTGCCCCTTTATAGTGAGTGGAGTGGTGCAGGAACCCGGTGAGGGTGGGAGCAGGGCTGGAGCAGGTGAGTGCCGCTGTTGTGATGATTCAAAGCAAGCAAAGAAGCAGTTTAGCTGGAGCTTAATATAAAAAAAAAGCAACAAAGAACTACTTAAGAACATTTATGTTAGATAGAATACCCAGCAGAGCCCCTGCAGATTTGCTTTTTTCTCCAGCTTAACTGGAATTTGTTTTCTTGCCATCCCTGGCATTTGACTTTATGATTGGATTTTAAAACCAATTAAACTTTTTAAAAAAACAATTCCATATATAAGGACCCTACCTCTCTATTAGATAGATAGATAGATAGATAGATAGATAGATAGATAGATAGATAGATAGATAGATAGATATTAATTAGTTACAGTATCTGTATTATTTAAGTGTGCATTATTTGTTGTACAGTGTATACTATTTATACCTTGTTATTCGTATCTAATTTTAATGTTCTTTTCTTTGTATATAACTATTTCTTTGTATGTATGTATGAAAATGTGCTATAGAAATAAATGTTCTTGTCATTGTTGTCTGCCATAGACTGGCACAAAGTAATCTTCAGATCACTGGATGTGCAAATAGGTTAGTTTGAACACATAATGATCCATTGAGAAAAACCAGACTTATGTAGTTCGAAATTTCCAAAAGGACAATGCCTTAGCCTAGGTGGCACCCATCACCCATAATACTTTCCTGTGTGGGAGATTCTGTACCCTACTGAGCGCCATCATTACCCATTGCTTGGTTGGATGTTCCACATTTGTCATCTATATGACTCCATGCAGGGTAGTATGGTGGTGCTCTGGTAGTGCTGTTGGCGCCCCGAGCCCTGGGCTTTGCCTTCATGGACATTGAATGTTCTCACCATATCCATTTGTGAGTCTTACAGGTGCTTTGGTTTCCTCCTTCAGTCTAAAAACATGCAGGTTAGGTGGATTGGTGTTGCTAAGTTGGCCTGTGTATGTGTGCGTTCACGTTGCAAAGAGCTGGTGCCCTGTCCAGGTTAGGTCCCTTCCAACCTTGCAACCTGGACAGGTCCCTTCCAATCCTTGCAACCAAGATTTTTATCTAATTCTACTCATATACATGTTCAGGCCTACTCTAGTCCAATAAATTCTTTCTTTGCCTTTGTTTTGATCTCATCGCTTACTTACTTACATTGGCTTGTATTGTTCACTGATATGAATATAAATTGTAACCTTTTTTCCCGGTGCGTTGCAGTTTGTATTTTACTATTAGTGTCTTTCATTTGTAAAACTGCGTGAACTCTGAGGTTACCTTCTGAGATGAATTGATATACAAGAATAATTCATAACCTCACATGGGGGTTGATGAAATCCACTGAAATATGTATTTCTAGAGGTGCATTGTCATACTGAAGGATTTTAATGCTGAGTTTTGCTGTTTTTTTCCATGAAAGAAATTGTTATAGTGTAAGACTTCAATATTACAAAGCTGTTAAGGCTGCATTTTGGATGTATCTATTTTTTATTTAATTAAACCCATCTGTACAAGAAAGATCATGATGATATCTATAAAGTTTGCTTTTTATGACATAAAATATTGATGTAGTTCTTTATTTTTTTTTCAGTTATGAAAGGCTGGTGGGAGAACAAGGTCATGTCGCATTAGAAAATGCTAAAAATTGAGAGCATGGGCGCTCAGTATGGAGAAGGAGGCATAAAGGTACAGTGTTCTCAGTTGTGGACTTAGCAGTCTGTTGGGCTGCAGCATTTTCTCCCAACCAATTTAGCAATCAAATGGGAGTTCTGCATTTATTTGAACAGTTTAATTACAGTAGATGCATTGTTTCTGCTCACCATTGATAAAGTGAATCATGTTCACTGTCTGCATTATGTTTTCAAGAAATATAATAAGGCTAGATGTTTGTTTTGTATATCAGAATAGATTCATTCTAGTGGCCTTTCTTTCATTTTTTCTAAATATATTTTAAAATTGTGCCCTTTAGTATGTCAGAACTGATACCTAAAAGGTCATTCCACTGTGAGTGACTTTTATTGTATACAGTGGTGTTTGCTGATTTTCAAATAGAAATATTTATAGAAAGATTATGACTTACAAGCAAATTAAGCCTGGAAATGCAGCTTAAGAATACTTCAATAATGTATTACAATTGTAGACCTAGTTACAGGAATACAAAGTTCACCAAAGCAGATAAACAAATGAAACAAAAAAATTAGTATCTTTATTCTTAGTCCCCAAACCGTATGTGTAGTGCCGTAGTGTACAGAGTATAATACAATTCTCATATTCAGCTTTCCCTGGGGCAGCTGCTATTTTTAATATATATAAATGACCTTGTTAAGAATATAAATATTAAGCTGATTAAGTTTACAGATTACACAAAATTAGAAGGAATGGCAGACATTTAAGAATTGAACAAATCATTACAGAAGGTTTGAACCTTGAAAGTACACCTTATGAGAAGGATCTAGGAATTGTAGTGGAGTCTTCACTAGTGATGAGCAAAACAGCAGCACTTTGTTTCACAGACCATTTTGCCAAATTCCCTCAAAGATATACCTATTAAATTTGAAACACATTTCAGGAGTTTTTAAAGTATTTTGGAGTGGAAAGCAAGGAATATTGCTCCCAAAAATTTATTCCACAGCCAATATCGGTGTTCCTTTCCTCAATTGTCCTCCATGCACTGCCTTGCCCCAATTCCAGAAGCTGATCCAAACCAGCAATATTCAGAATGCTTATCAATGGCCACATGCCTTTCCCAATGGGTTTTAGCCACGGAGGACTGCTTGCAGATAAGAGCTCTCTAGCCACACTCCCCTTTCCACAATAAATGCATGGAGAAACATGGAGAAAAAGGTTGCACAGTGAATGAAAATATGCATGGTAATGGTACATATTTTCACTGGTTGTGATGCACAATTTTTGAATTCACTCAAAAATAAAACACACAAGGATTGTTTTTCTGGTGCAGATTTGCACTGGTTGGGATACACAATTTGTTTTGCTATAAATTCATTTGCTCATCACTAGTCATCACTATTTATTGTACTGTACAGCCAGACAATGTTCAGAAGCTATTAAGAAGGCAATAGGATTAGGGATGGGAATCAAAAACCGGTTCTTGTTGAGAACCGGTTCCACTGTTTCAATTCCTTGGAATTGTTTGCCATTTTTGCAAACGATTACCCTATCGATTCCAGTCGCCTCGAATGACGTCACCACATTGCGTAGCGTCATTTACCCAGCAGGAAACATGGCGCCTAAGTGGCACAAACGGTCAAAAGTTTGGTTATACTTTACGAGAAAGGATGACAACAGGGCAACTTGCAATACTTGCAAAGTAGATATTTCATCAAAGGGAGGAAACACTACGAATATGCAAAAGCATTTGCTCACAAAACACGCGATAACCTTAAATGAATGTCGTATATTTGATCCGCTCCGGACTAGTGAATCTCAACCCAGCAGCAGCGATAACGTTTGCACGTCCTCTCCCGTTAATACGACAGGTAACTAATCAACTAACATTGCATATTATGTTAGCGCGATTTGCCTTATTGCAAAACCTGCTATTACTGTGCATTGCATTTAGATGACCATGACGAGAGAGACAGACAGAGTCTGGCTGTCTCAGATGCTGGCAGTTCTCGTTGCAGTCTACCGGTAGCTTCTCCTTTCACAGAGGCGGGGAAAAGTAAAATGAAACAGGCCAGGATAGACGAATGTCACCGAGCAGTGACTAAGTTTGTGGTAAAAGGCTTGCACCCATTTGCCACAGTAGATGCCCCCGATTTTCGGTAAGTGAATGTGTTTAATTGTAGGCTAAGTCAGGGAATGTCAAAGTTGCATGTTCTCCTCTTACCAGATGTTTCATCTGTTTCCATTTATATATCTTTTAGAGAAATGACAAAGACTCTGAACCCTAAGTACAAAGCCCCAAACAGAGACAGTTTAACCAACCACTTGATCCCTGTTTGGTATGCGGTCGAAAAGGCAAATCTGATTTCTGAGCTGAAACATGTGTTGAAGGCAGCCGTCACTGCAGATGGATGGACAAGTTTTAGTCAAGATCATTACCTCACAGTAACGCTGCATTATGTCAGGAATGGCCAGGCTCAAGAAAAAGTCCTCAAAACCAAACCAGTGTACCAGGCACAGACAGGAACAGCTGTAGCAGAGGAGATTGATGAGATCTTGGAGGAGTATGGTATCAAAGACAAGGTTGTGGCAGCCACTGTTGATATTGCGGCCAACATGGATGTAGCTGTCAAAATAGTTGATGGTTGCAGAATTGCACAGTGCACAGTTCCATTGGACTTGAGTTGATTGTATTTGTTGCTGGCTGATGTAGTTTTATTTTTGAGTGCTTAGCTCATATATACTTTTAAAAAGGAGAGTGTAAATGTTACTGGACATTCTTGTGTAATTGCCACAGAATAATTTATGTTCTACTTTGTTATTGCTACAGAAGAATATTTATTTTATTGTTATTTTACATTTACAAATTTTTTTCTGGGGACCCCGTGGCACCCCATCGAGGAGCCGTAGGCTGTGGATCTCTTAAGATCTCACTGTTGGGTTTGTAAGGTCATGCTACTCCTAAATTTCTATCTTGTTCAAAGATAAAATATAAAACAAAGTTCTAAGCTAATCGACCTGTGTGTTCTCCTTTTTTAAAAATAAGAATCGATAGGAGAAACGATAAAGAATCAAATTGTTAAACAGAATCGAAAATGGAATCGGAATCGTGAAAATCTTATCAATTCCCATCCCTAAATAGGATGTTACATAACACAATGTACAAAATACATACAAGTCAATGAAGGTTATGCTTAAGCCTTATAATGCATTTTTGAGGCCTCACCTGAAATACTTTGTACAGTTTTGTCTGCATATTATATGGATAATATAACAATACTAGAGAAAGTCCAGAAAACTGCAATTTGGTTGATTCCAGGTCTGTGAGAGTTGAGCTATGACGAAAGATTGATGGAGGTTAACCTTTTCAGTTTAAGCAAATGGAGGTTGAGGTGATACTACTAAATATTGTTGTTGTGATTCCAGCCACAAAAGAACAATGGAAGTGGTGCCATTTTTATTTTTCAGTATTCATGGCTACAGCCATAATGTGTATAGAAACAGCTTCCATTGCCAGTCATATGACAAGGATCATCATATGATATATAAAATTATGGAACCCCACCTGTTTAAGATGGTGGCACACAAAATTCTGTATTCAGTATTTGAATAAAAATCAAAACTAATGACAATTTTGGTAGAGTTAGATAGGGAAGGGACATTAGACAGGATTAGAAATTTATTCTTTGTTTATCTTAACTTTACTTTTGATTTGTACAAACAACCTTTGGTTTTCTGTGCTTATTTTAGTTTGGTCCCCTTCCTGAACCTTTTTTTTAAGTCTGTATCTGTATTGGTAATTGCATGTCGTGTTCCATTTCCTTTTTAATGCAAATGGCGAAGTCATGCAATTGCAGACCAGAAAACCTTGTCGTGAAAGGTCCACCTCAGTTACTTCATAAAAACTATTTAAAGGACAGGGGCCAGTGTAAAGGGGAACAAGTTGGCTGGAATATTGGACTTAAGTATTATGTCAATGTTAATACTGTCAGTTGTTAGTCCTGGAGTATAAAATCATCATTTTATTTAAATTAAAGACTACTTATATTAATTTTTTAAAATTTTGCTTAGACAAACTGGGATGAACTATATAGTAACTCATTTACAAAGGAATTTACAGGACTTTTAAGGCAATTTAACTACAGTGGAAATTTACATTGATATCATCCTGTATTGTAATACATCTGTTTCAGTTATATGATGCCCTAGGATTTTGAGAGGAGTTATCAATCAGCTGGACAGCTGGCCAATCACATGTCTGAATATCACATGTCTGAAGCCCCACGTAGGATATCAACATAAATAAGGCCCTATCTGCAGGACTGAAAAGGAACAACATTGGAAGTGATGTCAAAGTCTCCGACATGTCAGAAAGAGACAGTAACCACTTAATTTTGCACATTAGAAATCACAACTTATTCACACCAATTACTAAATTAAAAAAGCTGCCCAGGACAACATCTACCCTTGACTCTCATTTTCTGTAAATTTTTCTAAGACTATATTCAGATGTTTGATATCTATTTTTTTTCTATTACCAGCTGTGGTAACTATCTAAGATGGGTTGAAATCGAAGTAATCAACGTAAACCTCAGCATAAACATTTGCAGTGCACCATCTAATGGAATGTATTTTGTAATGTATGTAGTTAATAAATGCTTTCCATTCTTCATTCCAACAGATGGTGCATCACAAACATTTATGGTAATAAAATGCATTACTAAAAATATTTGTGATGTGTCATCTGTTCAAATGACAAACACAATGCATATGTCTGTCTGTGTTTTGTGCCACTTGGGATTTGTAAAAGCAGTGTTAATATTTGTGATGTATCATCTATTGAAATGACATCAGGATGGACACACAGACAGACACACAAACAGTTATCCTTTTACAAAGGGGGATACTTTCTTCTGTTGGTATTATTTATACTTAATAAATACCATATTGCTCTTACATTTGTATACTTTGCCTTTACATCTAGACTGATTTAAGTAATAACGTAAGTACAGAACAGCTAATGTCAGGAAATTTCCACTGTTTTTCTCACAGGGTTTTATCAGGCTGATGCTGATGCCCCAAGAAGAGTGAACTTCATGGTAATTGATTGGTAAGAAGTTTTAAACAAGTATTTCTAGCTTATTCTCGGGGACCAAGGTACTCTTTGATGTAGGCTGTATCCAGGTACATTTATGTGTCTAGGTCAGTATTTCTTAAACATTTTTATACAACTCAATTTTGGCTTATTTGTGTCTTGAAGACCCAGAATTGCAGCTGATAGTCATCCCAGATCCCATTTGGAGAATCGCCACTGACAGCAAGTTGGGGGGTGCAATGGAGTCCTCTTTAAATAATTGCTGCTGATGGCAACAGGGTGGATGTTTGTCCTCCTTGGAGAATTGCAGAGCAATGCCATTTGCTTAAACTACCAATCTACAAGACAACTACAAGACAATCCGCAAACTGTACTTGACCCATTGATTACAATTGTGAATAACGACTCTGCCTGTCCCAAAATCAGACAATATGAGACCCAAAATTGGTCATGGCCCATAGTTTAGGAACCTGTGGTCTAGGATATTCTATGGGATCAAGGTGTGTGAACTTTAGGTCTAGGTTATATCCAGGGACACCCATTTGTTGTTCATGCCATAGCTAGTGAGTACCCATGTGCAATAAAGAAGAGTGATATGTTGTTCTTGTTCACATAGGGTTCATGTGTGTGTGCTTGTAAGTTTAGGGTGCAAGAGTTGACCAACATAGTACAGAACTTGGTAAGCCTTGCTTAGCCCTCAATAATGCAGCCAATAAAGAGAAGTTCAATTTTGTTGTGGATTTCAACATTGATAACAAGGAAAACTATGCACACTCCTGACACCTTATGTATTGTAAAGTTTGCACTAATGCCAGGGAAAGGATTTATTAAAGAATCTAAAATCTTGGACACCAGAACAAGCACAACACCATCTTATATACTGCCCGCGTGATGACATTATGCAGTGGCACTTCAGGTAACCACATGATGACAAAGGATGGAATTGGACTAAGTGGGTTTGATAATATCATGTAATCTTATATTGTATAATTCATGTAATTGTTTGTTATGTGGGGGAGGATGTTGGCAAGAGTTTGCTAAGGGAGCCAAGGGATGAAATTAGTCAGTGAAGAAGACCTTCAAACATAAGAAAGCACCACAATGGCAGCAGGAGAGATCTGGTAAATATTGTTGTGAAGGCACATGGGCCGCTAGGTGATAAGTACACCCGGTATATATGCTGCACGCCCTGGAAAGTGCCTTGCTGTCTGAGTGACTTGCAGCCTGGGTTAAAGCAAGCAACGCTAACTTGTGACCCAGTGGAACTGTGATATGGTCAATAAAAAGTGAAATACTCTGTCTGTGAACAGGTTACTTTTGCCCTGCACAAAGTAGTTGTCTTAAATGATGTTCCAAATTTAAAGTTTGTTAGTATAAAATCTGTGGAGGGGTTATAAAATGAGTTTTAAAGAATTCACCCTAAGGGTATGTAAACTTCTGACTTCAACTATATAATGTGTCTCATCCCCTTTATCAATACACCTCATGAGTGCAGAATCGTCTGAGAATTTCTGCAAGTGACATGACCCGGCATAATATTTAAAGTGTGGGGTGTACAGAGTGATGAGAACAGGAGACAGGACCATTCCTTGTTATGCTACAGTGTTACTCACATCCATATCAGAAACAGAGTCCTTGAGTCTCACAAACTGTGGTCTGCCCAATCGATAGTCCATTGGCCAGGACACCACAGGCTCATCAACCTGCACATGTTTCAGCTTACCCCTTAACAGGGATGGCTGGATGGTATTGACAAACTCTGTCCCATATTTTGCTGTGTCAGCTTTGCCTTACTAGGAAAACAAAGAGTTGAAAATCCTGGGTGGTGGTGCACTGTCATCATCCTACAAATCGTCATCTAATCTCTTGTGCCTAAAAAAAAGAAAAATGTAATTAAAAATGCAAGTTCAAATTCAGGAGGTTTAAAGTTTTGGGCAAGAGTATGAAATATGAAGACAATGTTGTGAGGAGGGGCTTTCAAAGGCCAGTCCAAGGACACACTCTTGGATCAGAGCAAAAGAAGGGAAGCTAAAGTGGTTTGCTAAATAAATGTAGGTTTTCGAACTGTGAATTCCCAGCAGAATAATTGTGCCAGTTTAAAAAAAAAATGAATATCCACTATTTCATTTTCTAAACTTGCAGACTCATAGAGGGTAAAAGGGTCAAGGTAGGAACTAACTCTGGCTAATACAAAATAAATTGAAAGGATGTTACATGTCATCTGAAAATG
Source organism: Erpetoichthys calabaricus (assembly GCF_900747795.2). NCBI lineage: Eukaryota > Metazoa > Chordata > Cladistia > Polypteriformes > Polypteridae > Erpetoichthys > Erpetoichthys calabaricus. The sequence continues at coordinate 125,999,294 of NC_041402.2, read as the reverse complement.
GCAAATGGCTATAACCACAGGATCACGTGAAGGTCACTGAGGTCTGTATACTGGGAATTTTTACATGCTTGTACTCAAATTTAAATGTCTATTTTCTGGAAAAAGCCTTGTTTTCTAACAGTACTATGACACCATTGCTCTGGTGATCATGCCCTTTAGCGCATGGGGCAAGGTTGTAACTGTGTCCCCCTGAGACGCCTTTGATTTTCTTGCTCTTGCTTAAGCAACCATGGTGTCAGGTTAAAACTCTCATAGAGCCATTCTGTCTTAGGTCTCTTGGGTTCCAGTGGCTTTTCTGAGTAATTATGGCAGAGCGTCTATCGCCCAAAGCTAATCTTTAATTCAGGCCTTTGAAAAGCAGCCCAAGTGATGTCAGTTCAACATTCTGACAGCTTAAAAACATGCCAAACATTCATTATTTAAAGCCAAGAAAAGATGCAGTAAGACCATTAGCAAAAATCCTTCCTTAAACCCATTAAAATGGGGCTGATATCATTTGTGAGTTGCTTGCATTGACTGATTTCTTCATTCATTTTTCTATTACCTTCCCATTTTGTAAACTCTAGGACTCTGGCTCCCAGGCTTATTTAGGTTTGTGATAACAGTAATGGGAAAAGTCAACTAAAGTAATTTTTGCTACACATGTGAGCCAACATTTTATGACCTGTGGTACAAGAAGGAGTATCAGCTCTCCTTTTTTGTAATAAATTGGATCCGCGTCCTCAAATAAACATTTTGGAGCAGTGACAGAGGGATGAAAACCCATGAGCCATAATTCAATACAAATCCATTTTCTGAGCTGTAATATGGAATCTTCAAATAGGATTGTACAAATAAAAGAAAAGGCTGATAGGAAGGCTGCTTTAATTTCTCCAGATTCTATCTACAGCATACCCAGGGACAAAAGAGAAGGCATCTCGGGAAATGCAATTGACGTAAGAAAATCAGGAGATTTAAAAAGTTCTAGAGTTTGGCATAAATGAGATCGGAAACTTGGTTACCAAGACACAGGTTTAAATGGGACTGTGTGTGTTTGCTACTCCGTTGCTAAGAATTTCTTCATGATTTTTTTTTTTGACACTTGCCATCAATTAGGGAGCAAAAGAAAGCATCTGTTCAGGCAATTTAATTTGAAAAAGTTTTATTAAAAAACAGTAAAATTGAATTTCATGAGGAAAGAAAAAAGACTTCTATCTCCTAAGAAAAACAATTTTAATCACCAGAGGCACCATTTTTATTTGATCCAGTACCACTCAACAACTAAAAAAATAACTTTTTCAACGTACAGGAGACTATGTGAATCTGAAATCGGCCATCTTTGAACTAACTGACTGTTCTTGGAAGATAGGTTTGAGTGCAAAGAACAGACAACAATAATGATGATGATGATGATCCACCAATACATAACTGTATTGTTTTCTTTCTTTGTTATCAATTATTTCTTTGAATTTGTAGTGAGACAGATAATTCATTTTTGGACAGTGTTCATAATCATTGTAAAACTTGTACTACGAGGATCCCAAGAACACACAGCCTTGACTCACACACACACACATTCATACACAGAGACACTGATAAAGAAATTCAATGAATCGATCAATAATAAAGATAAGGATAACAAAGCATGTATCAAGAAAATAATAAAGAGAAAAAAAAAACAAATAAGATGTACACAAAATGCTTCCCCAGTTCCCCTGATAGCGATAATAATTTACGAACACTACACAAAAGAAACGTTATGATACATTAAGCACTAGATGATCAACAATCAACACATCCGACACAGTCCAATACAACAGTTGCAGATGACAGAGAGAATGAATTGAGATGCCAAGCGAACAGTTTCCAGAATGTTGTGAAATTTTTGACCTACTGTGTTCCAGGTGTTGTTTGTAGATCTGTAGAAGTTGGGAGTGCACCCCTGACAGAAATGTAAACCAACTCAGACATAACCGCACAAACAAGCAGGCACAGGCTAAGCACATAAACCCAGAATGAAACTGTAATCCAAGGGTGGTTGTAGTTGTAATCCAATAGTGAGTAATGCGTAGAAGCAAACATCTTTTTGGCTCCTTTTTAAAGAGAGTGCCTAATTCTCAGCAACCCCAACCATTCTGAAGCTGCCCAATGGTGTAATACTACCGGGGCTGTTGGGAATTGTAAAAATTTTAAGTAACACTGCTACGTGTATGTACAACTCAACAGTGGCATAGCTAGGGGTGGGCGGAGGAGGCAGTCCGCCCGGGGCAGCACATTTTTGGGGGTAGCATTATTGGCCCAAAGGCTCAGTACAATTCCTGTGTAAGCAGCAGGGTTTGGAAAAATAGCACTCATGAATGAAAAAAGTAAAATTCTCTGAATTTTATCCACAAATGCTTCAAAAATATTTTCAGACTGTCCTCCTGTGACAGTATCAGACACAGCAGTTGAAATTTATGAGGCAATAATAAAAATAAACATTACACCGATAATAATTTCTAGGAAGTATCACACACGAGTGCATGGGGAGCGGTTTAAGGACCAGACGGATGCAATGGCAAGTCATGCCAGGGGACAATGGCGGGGTACTAACCTCTCTTTCTGTCTTTCTCCAGAAAAAACAAAGCACCGTCGCCATAGCTATTCCCCCTGGAATACTGCTGATTCCACCCACTTCCAGGTTCCTTTCTTACCTCTGGCCCCTCCTGATGACATCATATACCCATCCATCACCACGGCTTCCCCATCATCTCGTCACTTCCTGTTCATCATTATAAATTGTCCGCCCTGCCATTTTTTTGAACTGTCTGTTGTATGTAGTTGAAAACACTGACGAAAACCTTTTTTTTTTTTTGCTATACAGTATACTGGGCCTAAAAACCCCAAACCTTTACGTTGTGTTTGCTTATTTCTTTACAGTGGCGTAGTCGGCAGGATAAAGCCTGAAATATGTCAGAAGGGCAAGACCTGAACTCGGTCCTGACCACCATAGCCAACGAGCTCCAGGCTCTGAAGGTGGACCAGGCCTCCACAAAGACGGAGTTGGCGGAGACAAAGAGATGGCTGGCAGCGGCTGAAGCAGTAAAGCTGGAGCCCGCACGGCCTCCACCACCTCCTATCGTTCCGCTCATTGAAGCGGATGATATTGAGTTATATATGTCGGTTTTTGAGAGGACTGCCTCTCAAAACCAGTGGTCAAAGGCAGAATGGGTGTCCATACTGGCGCCGTATTTGAAGGGGCCCACACAGCGTGCCAATCATGATCTCCCCGAGGAGGAAGCCGCCCACTACGACCTCCTTAAGATCGAGATCTTTAAACACTACGGCGTAACCTCGGGCCAGCAGGCGAGGGAATGGCGACAATGGAAATTTGACCCCAACAGCCTGGCCAGGTGTTCGAGTTCTGGGGCAAACTCAGTCGCTGGCTAAGGCCAGATGTAAACCAGGCCCACCAAGTGGTTGAGCAGGTAGCTTGTGAGGGGTTAGTCAACGTTATGCCGGACTACCTCGCCCAGCAGGTCTGAAGGCATCCTTACAAGGACATGAATGGTCTTTTGGAGGTCCTGGAGCACCAACTGGTGGTAACCCAACTCGAGGGGTCGGAGAAGCCTGCTCGCGGGGTCCGATAGGGACACGTCGCCACCCCTGAGCCCACCCATCATGCAGCGGAGACTCCAGCCAGACCAAGAGAGAGGGTGCCTGCCTCACCACTCTGTTACCATTGTTGTCACCGTTATGTTCTACCGCTACAATGGGTTTCCTCAGAGAACAAACGTGACTTATGTACACAGTGAGACCAGATCATATAGGTTCGCAAAGTGTTACATCTCCTGGAGGGGGAAGCTGAAACAAATGCTTGTCGCTGTATTGCCCGAGCCCCCCTTTCAGCTTATACTGGGACAAGACTGGTCGGAGAATAACTGCGGTAGAACAAAAACCACTCCCACACCTAGCCTGGGTCTGATTATGGAGGGTCAAGGGGCTCTCCCAACTGCTCCCACGCTGTGCACCTCGGGAACTGTTGATGACGTGGACAGCCGATGGGGAATCTTCTATGCCAACGGACCTTGCCCCGGAAGTGCAACCGGGTGAGGCTCTGGGTCAGTCAGACGCTCCCTCGGACTGCCCACCTGATCTACTAGCCTGCATAGAGTATCAGTTTCGCTCTACGCCAGCATCATTTAAAAGAGAACAGTGGAACGATGATTCCCTGAAGTTTGCCAGGAATGTCATCATATCCGTAGACGACATACCGTCGGCAGGCTCCACACCACGAGACCCTGCTTTGTTTTGGAAAATAATCTGTTGTACTGAGTTGCGGAACATGAAGGTGAGAGGCGGACACTGTTGTTAGTGGGAGGTTTGTGAACTAGCTTACACCCATTGGATCGAGTAAAACTCTGATTCTGTTGAATCAACGAGCAGGTCCGATATTTCTGTCAGTCTTGCCCGACCTGTCAGTAACGTCAGATACCCCGGAGGGATTGTGCTCCTCTGGTTCCGATTCCCCTTATTGACATTCCATTTGAGAACATAGGTGTCGATCTAGTAGGACCCCTGGAACCTTCGATGCGAGGCCATAAATATATATTAGTTATGGTTGATTACACAACCCGGTACCCAGAAGCGGTTCCCCTGCGAGCCACTAATACGAAAAATATCGCACGGGAATTGGTAGGGATTTTCTCCCAAGTGGGCATACCCAAAGAAGTCCTTACGGACCAGGGCACGCCCTTTACTTTGGATACGTTCAGAGAGGTTGCCAAGTTACTCTGCATTAAGCATCTTAAAACATCCGTTTATCATCCTCAAATGGACGGGTTGGTGGAAAGGTTTAACCTTTACCTAACCAAACCCTTAAAACAGATGCTCCGCAAGGTAGTCAATGCAGATGGTAGGAACAGGGACCAGCTTTTACCCCTAGTGCTTTTCACCTATCGGGAGGTGCCACAAGCCTTTACGGGGTTTTCCCCTTTTGAATTATTGTATGGGCGCCAGCCCCGGGGCATATTGGATGTCCTAAAAGAAGGTTGGGAAGGAGAGGCACTTCCCTCCACCAATATATTCGAATATATCACGCAGTTACGCGATAGATTGGAAAAAATTAGGTCTTTATTAAAAAGATCACATGTCGAGAGTTCAAGCAGCGCAGGCGTGGAATTATAATAGAAACACCTCCCTATAAGAGTTTCGGCCGGGGGACCAGGTGATGGTGCTTGTGCCCACTTCCCACTCCAAATTATTGGCACATTGGCTTGGCCCTTACGAGGTGAAGGAAAGAAAAGGGCTTGTGGACTATTTGGTAAGCCAACCAAATCGTCGACCGAGCGAGAGGATATATCACGTGAATCTCTTAAAGCCGTGGAAAGACAGGGAAGACCACACTCTTGCCGGCCCTACCCTCTCCCTTTTCTCGAAAACAACGGACCTTAACCTCGGTCGCAATCTGACTTCCCACCAGCGGCAGGAGCTCGAACGAGCAATCCTGTCTGTCCCGGAAGTGGTCAGTGAAGCACCAGGCTGCACCTCGCTGATTCAGCACGACTTAGTGACGGACCCGGGGGTGGTAGTCAGGGAACGCCCCTACCGCCTCCCGGAGGCGAAACGTGCAGAGGTAGAACTGGAGGTCCAGCACATGCTGGATATGGATATTATTGAAGAAAGTCACAGTCCCTGGTCCAGTTCCATTGTTCTCGTTTCTATGCCAAACGGGTTCTGGAGATTTTGTAATGACTTCAGACGTCTCAATCAATTCTCCAGATTTGATTCATACCCCATGCCCCAGTTGGACGAGCTTCTCAAATGGCTCGGGATGGCCCGTTATTTGACTGCTCTTGACTTGACAAAGGGATACTGGCAAATTCCCTTAACGGCATCTGCAAGAGAAAAAACGGCATTTAGCACCCCTAGTGGACACTGGCAATACAAGGTCCTCCCATTTGGACCAGGGAATCCATTCCCGGGCTCCCGATTACCAGGAGCCCGGGATTCCCTGACATTTTTTATTCCCGCATTCCCGGGAATGAAACTGCTGTAATTACCAGGAAAACGGGAACGGCCAAGCTCGCATATATAGCGTGTAAAAATCGATCAAGAAATAACAGAATTATAGTTGAAAATAATTAAGGTGGCGCCATTGCTGCAGCTTGCACTTCATCAGACAACAGCTATGAACAGCAACTTGAAATTGCAACGTGTCTGTCTGTTGCATCTGCATTATCTGTGCCAAGAAACTTCACAGAATGATGACAAGAAACTGGATGCATCAGTAAAAGCTGAAATGGTGGTGTTTCAGAGCAACGGCAAGCGCGGGCGTTGTTTAGAACAAGTGTGTCAGTATCTGATGATTGTGCCGACTACTTCAGTGGAGGCAGAGCGTGCTTTCTTAGTGGCTGGCGTACTTCTGCACGAAGGTGCGTTCTTGGACAACTGCACGCTGGACACGTTAATAATAATAAATTACATTTATATAGCGCTTTTCTCAGTGGTCAAAGCGCTATCCACACAGGGAGGAACTGAACCCACAATCATCCACAGTCTCCTTACTGCAAGGCAGCAGCACTACCACTGCGCCACCTGTGAGGACACTGTGCTTTTGACACTGTTATTACTGCTTGTAGATAAGATTAGTCTTTTATTTTTGTCAACATATTGCAGTAGTTTTATTAAAAATAAGTGTTGGTCGTTCTATAACCGTTCACTGGTGAGATGCCCGTGCACTGTATCATGCCCGGGAGCCCAGGATTCCCACGAATGAAATGCGGGATTCCCAAATTCCCGGGAATGGATTCCCTAATTTGGTTTCAACGTGGCACCAGCGACCTTTCAGTGTCTGGTAGATAGAGTGCTAAGGCCCCACCAGTCCTATTGTGCCGCCTACCTCGATAACATTGTCATTTATTCCAGCACCTGAGAGGAACATGTGTTGCAGGTTTACGCTGTCCTCCTGATGCTAGCGAAGGCCGGGCTTCGGATCAGTCCACGGAAGTGTTATTTTGGGTTGAACGAAGCCAAGTATTTAGGCTACCTGGTGGGAGGAGGGCTGGTAAAATCACAGAGTTCTAAAATAAAAGACATCCTGGAATGGTTCCGTCCAATAGTCAAAAAACAGGTGCAAGCCTTCTTGGGTTTAGCGAGTTACTACCACCGGTTTGTACCTCGGTTTTCTGAGAGAGCAGCCCCTTTGACGGCTCTGACAAAGAAACAGGTCCTTTTACATGTGGTGTGGACTGGTGTTACGGAATGGGCATTCAGTGACTTAAAATTGGCCCTAACAATGGCACCGGTGTTGAGAACTCCTGATTTCTCTCTTCCTTTTCTCCTCCAGACCGATGCTTCAGACACAGGTCTAGGTGCCGTGCTGAGCCAGAGCATTGACGGTGTCGAACACCCTGTGATATACCTGAGCTGGAAACTGTTGGACCGGGAGACCAGGTATGCAGCAGTGGAATTAGAAGCCCTGGCCATCAAGTGGGCGGTAACTCATCTGCGGTACTACCTGCTGGGCCGAGAATTCACCCTGATAACGGACCATGCCGCCCTCCAGTGGATGGCCCTTCACAGGGATTCGAATCCTCGGGTCACCAGGTGGTTTTTGGAGTTGCAGCCATATAAGTTCACCGCCACTTATCGCCGAGGTGACCTTCAGGCCAATGCTGATGCTCTCTCCCAGGTTCACGACCTCTTGGTTCGGGCTGCCCGACCTGATGGGTCTGGGCTGAAGGGGGGGTCATGTCACGCACGGGCGCATGGGAAGTGGTTTAAGGACCCGATGGGCACCATGACAAGTAGTGCCCGGGGACAATGGCGGGGTACTAACCTTTCTTTCTGTCTTTCTCCAGAAAAAATGAAGCACCCATCGCCATAACTATTCCCCCCAGAAGACTGCTGATTCCACCCAATTCTGGGTTCCTTTCTTACCTCTGGTCCCCTCCTGATGATGTCATTTACCCATCCATCACCACGGCTTCCCCATCATCTCGTCACTTCCTGTTCATCATTATAAATTGTCCGCCCTGCCATTTTTTGAACTGTCTGTTGTATGTAGTTGAAAACACTGACGAAAACCTTTTTTTTTTTTTGCTTTACAGTATCCATGGCCTAAAATCCCCAAACCTTTACGCTGTGTTTGCTTATTTCTTTACAGAAGATAAACAACTAATTTATAATTTTGTTTCGTTATCAATCCAAATGTGTTTTTTTTCTTATAATTTTATTAATTTTATTGTAATCATTCATACAACGATCAATTTTTACAAAAAATAGGATTGAAAACAAGTCGAACCCCAACCCTGAGAGAGAGAGCATGGCCAACAGGGTAAAACTTAAGGCTTGTAAACATACCTAAATTGATGAGTTTAATAGGCCAGTAGAGATGAATGGAGAAGAAATAGAAATGCGGAGATAATTGCTTCCTCTGTGCTGTAAGAGCTTATTCTAAAATTTTATTGATTATATCCTGCCAGGTTTTTAAAAAAATCTGTACAGATCCTCTAACTGAATATTCTATTGTTTCCAATTTCAAATAGTATAAAACATCGGTTACCCACTGACTTACAAGAGGAGAGTTAGGATTCTTCCAGTTTAGCAAAATAAGTCTGCGTGCCAAAAGTGTACTGATGGCAATCACAGTTTGTTTGTCCTTCTCCACTTTAAACCCATCTGGAAGAACACCAAACACAGCTGTTAATGGGTTAGGAGGGATTGTGACACCAAGGCTGTCTGAAAGGCACTTAAAAATTTTGGTCCAAAATGATGTTAATTTGGCACAGGCCCAAAACATGTGACCCAGGGAGGCTGGGACTTGATTGCAGCGTTCGCAGGTTGGATCTTGCCCTGGAAACATTTTGGACAGTTTTAGGCGAGACAGACGTGCTCGATATATAATTTTGAGTTGAATAATTGTATGCTTTGCACCTATGGAGCTCAAGTGAAGTCTCTGCATTGCTACTTTCCACTCCCTTTCTGATATATTGATTAAGAGGTCTTTTTCCCATTGTCCTCTTGGATCTTTGAAAGGGAGGGACTGTAAAATTATTTTATATATTGCAGAGATGGTGTCTAAGTCCTTGAAATTCAGCAATATTTTTTCCAGCATGGACGAGGGTGCAAGATGAGGAAAATCGGGCAGGTTCTGTTTAACAAAGTTCCTAATTTGAAGATTTGAAAGCAATGTGTAGCTGGAAAGTTAAATTTGGAATGTAATTGTTCGTAGGATGCAAAGATGTTGTCTATATAAAGATCTCTGAGCAATTTAATCCCAAATTTTTTCCAGATATTAAAAACTGCTTATGTTTGCGAGGGTTGAAAGAGGTGGTTCTCTTGTAGAGGTGCCACAGATAAAAGCTTCGCCATCTTAAAATGCTTTCTACATTGGTTCCATATTCTGAGTGAGGGAAGCACAATTGGGTTATTAGTATATTGCTGATACCATGCATTTATTGGGGCACAAATCAGGGAATATAAAGAAGTACTGCAGGATTTTACTTCTATTGCGGACCAGGCCTGTGTATGTTCATCTGTTTGTGTCCAGGTTTTTATAGCTTGTATGTTTGCTGCCCAGTAATAAAACTGAAAGTTAGGTAGAGCCATGCCACCTTCTGCTTTAGGTCTTTGTAGGGTTGCTCTTTGGATACATGGATGTTTTGAGTTCCAAATAAATGAGGTTATTGTTGAATCTAATTGCTTAAAAATGATTTATTGATGTATATTGGAATGTTTTGAAATAAAAAAAGCTTAGGAAGAATATTCATCCTAACAACGTTAACTCTTCCAGCTAGAGTGAGATGAAGGGTTGATCATCTATGCAAGTCTTGCTTAATTTTTTCCATACAGATGGCGAAATTTTGTTGATAAAGAGCTTTGTGTTTACTTGTGATGTTTACCCCTAGGTATTTAAACTGATCTGCAACGATAAAAGGTAGGGTGTCTAATCTAATATTATATGCTTGAGAATTCACTGGAAAGAGTACACTTTTATTCAAATTAATTGAGACCAGAGATCTTTTGAAATTCTGTAAGTGCACCACCAGTGGTTCAATGGCGATTGCAAATAGCAGTGGTGACAAGGGGATTCCTTATCTGGTACCACGTTCTAGTTTAAAGTAGTCTGAACAAATGTTGTTAGTACAAACTGAAGCTTCTGGATTGGTATACAGTAGTTTGATCCATGCACAAATGTTCGGGCCAAACCCAAATTTCTCTAATGTATTGAAAAGGTAGTTGCATTCAATCATATCAAATGCTTTTTCTGCATCCAATGATAATAATATTTCTGGGGTGTTTGACTTTGTTGGTGAGTATATTACATTAAGCAGGCGTAGAAGATTGGAGGATAAGTGTCGACCCTTGATAAATCCAGTTTGATCTTGTGATATTACTGAAGGCAGCACTTTCTCCATCCTTCTAGCTATGATTTTTGAGAGTATCTTAACATCATTATTCAGAAGTGAAATTGGTCTGTATGATGCACATTGTAATAAGTCCTTATTTTGTTTAGGAAAGATGGTGATTAATGCTTGGCGAAAAGTTTGAGGTAAAATTTTATTGTCTCTAGCTTCTGTAAATGTTGCTAATAGGAGGGGAGCTAGCTGAGTGGAGAATTTCTTATAAAATTCTTCAGGGTAGCCATCAGGGCCTGCTGCTTTCCCACCTTGAAGTGACTTTATAGCATCTAGTAATTCTGATAGCACCAGAGGATTATTCAGTTCCTCCGCACTAAAAGTATCTATTTGTGGTAACTCTAATGTATCCAGAAATGCAATAGATTGTGTTTTGTCTTCTTTAAACTCAGTAGAATATAAGTATTTATAGTAGTCTCTAAATGTGTGCATTATATTTTTATGGTCAATGATTTCGTCTCCGTTCGTGTTGGTGATTACTGGGATTGCATTGGGAACTTCTTGCTTGTGGTTGTTGAGCTAAAAGCTTATTAGCTTTCTCTCCGTGTTCATAGTAATGATGTCTGGATTTATAAATTAGTTGTTCAGTTTCTTTAGTTGTCAAGAGGTTGAGTTCTGAATGCAGAGCCTGCCTTTTCCTATGTAGAGCCTCGCTTGGAAGCCTGGCATGTTCTTCATCTGTTCTAGTAATTTTGCTTTTTAGTTCTGATATTTTCTTGGTTTCTAATTTATTGCTGTGGGAAAGATATGAAATAATCTGTCCTCTTAAGAAGGCCTTTAGAGTTTCCCAGAGTATTCCTGCAGAAATGTCTCTAGGAAGAAACTGATTTGTTTGGATGTAAATTCTGTACAGTTCTCGTATGCTAATAGAAGCGGGTTAAGACGCCATCTACGAGGGGAGTGTGTGGGGCATAGTCACTTTAGCTCCAAGATCAGAGGTGCATGGTCGGAAATAACAATAGCATCTTACTTGCAAGATTTAATCGTAGGCAAGAAATTATTATCTATAAAGAAATAATCTATTCTTGAGTAGCAATGATGTACTGGGGAGTAGAAAGAATATGTTCTTGAGTTTTGGTTTAGAAACCTCCAGGGGTCTGATAAGTTGTGGTCAGTTACAAACTGTGTAATTATCTTTGCAGTGTTAGATGTCATCCCCCCTGTGACAGGAGTCCTATCTAAGAGTGAATTTAAAACACAATTAAAGTCCCCAGCCATTATAAAGTGTTCACGTTGGGAATGGATGCAAATACATTTTGTATGAATTCCTTATCATCGACATTAGGTGCATAAACATTTATCAAAATCATTTTACAGTTAAATAAGTTGCCCATAACCATCACATATCTCCCTTCCGGATCAGATACTACATCTGATGCTACAAATGAGACTGTTCTAGAGAATTCCCACACCTCTAGTTTTCTTTGTAAAGCTAGAATGGAACATTTGGCCAGTCCAGTCCTTTTGCAGACGGAACTGAACCTTACTTAGTAAGTGGGTCTCCTGTAAAAATACTATTTTAGCATTTAAACCTGTTAGGTGAGAGAGTACTTTCTTTCTCTTTAATTCGTGATTCAGGCCTTTAACATTCCAGCTCACTAAGTTAACTGTCCCATCATGGAGATATTGATTCTGAGTTTTTGATGTCATTTCATAGTCTTAACTGGAAGTGAGACAGCTTTAACCTTAATTTCCTATTTCCCCAAAAGTTATTGCCATGCAGCCTATTGTTACATTGGTAGTTATAATTATAAGGATTAAAAGGATAGATTAGATATAGCCTGCTCTCTTTCTCTCCCCGCCTTATCCCCCCACCCCCCTATTTTGCCTCCCCACCTGAGGCTGGACCCCACTTCACAAAGTCACAGTCCTCTGACATACCTAGAGACAGAGCAAGTCCAAAGCAAAACAAGCCCCCACGCAGCGGCGATTTAGGATTAAAAAGTAGAGATATCTATTGGCAATATAGTCTAAATACTATATGCTTAAAATATAATCATTAACAAACTATGATTATATATAATCATTAACAAACTATAAGCATAAAATATATAATATACTCTTCAGCAATCTTAAAGTAATAAAATAATAAACACAGGGGTTGGTGTTAGAAAGTGGTCCAGGATAAGCATAGAAAGTCTTAATTTCAATAATAATAATAAATCAAGGGTATGATGTTAAACAGTCTCCTTTAGGGTAGTAAGAAAAAAAAAAAGGTAATTTCTTCCACACACACATCTATAACTGTAATTGAAACATAAACAGAAAGCATCCGAGTAATGAAAAGGATGTATAATTATAATACCCGTATCATTACAAGTGGATCAGACAGCAGGTGATATCTCCTTGCCATGCCATAACAGGATGCGACTCATTATTGTGTTTCAGAATAGTGTCGGGATCAACTTTCTTAATTCCTTTTCTGCTTCCTCCTTGCTGGAAAAGACGTTTTATTGGCCTTGCACATCCACTTTCAGTTTGGCAGAGTACAAGAGGCTGTATTTGATATTGGCTTGCCGTAACCGCTGTTTAATGTTGTAGAAGGCTGCACGTTTAGCAGCTGTTGCAGGAGAGAAATCAGGGAAAATATGAATGTGGTTATTTTCAGATATAATCTCTTGCTTGCGTCTGAGGAGTGCCATCACATCTAGCTTACATAATAATCTCTCGAAGCAGATAATAAAAGACCTAGGTCTAAAGGTATTTGATTCGTGTATGCGAGAATAGTTCAGCTGCGAATTTCACTGGGTTTGGACTTTCACGATTCTCAGGTAGACCTTCGATTCTAATATTATTCCTTCTGCTTCCATCTTCCAGAGCAGCAAGTCTGTCTCCGAGTTTTTTGCTTCGGAACTGGCAGCTGTTGCTTTTCCATCAGCAGTGGATGCTAGATTTTTGGCTATTTCACTTAGAGTCGTGAATGCCTGCTTAACATCCTCCAGCTGATCGGCAAGTGTGCTCAGTTTAGACATGTTTTCCTGAATGTGCTCCTCAATTTTATCCAGCATACCATTAAAGGCCGCCTCAAAGCGGATATATACGTGTTTCTCAGAGTCTTTGTTATCCTGCCGCAGCTCTTGCAGCTCCCGCCGCAGCTTCTCGTCCGTTGCGAGAGATGGACGTCTGAAGCGGAGCTCCGTTAGCAGCGGTGTTATTTTTTATATTATTTCCTTATTATCCTGAGATATCCTGCATTTATCCAACCCAAGGGTTCTACTACAGCATATATAAACATGGTCGGCAAAAAAGGGGCTCAGAAAGAAATGGAAAAGAAAACTAAAGCTGCATCCAAGCCCAGACCGACAAGTCCAAGTTCAATCTCAAGGTACGGCCTTTCAAAGACTGACCTGGAACAGATGGGCAAAAGCCCAGACTCCTCGGGACCACGGTCCGCAGCAATGTCTCCATTTGAGAGTGAAATGGGGAGCGAATGTGCGAGTGACGCAGGTCACGATAGCTCGCCGATTGGAGAAGATCATTTGAAACTGGAGAAGACCTTGCAGTCCGCACTTTCACCTACTCCACGTGAGCTGGGAACATTGGCTGTAATAGAGCCCGCTGCCTCACCTATGGTGCTCGAAAGCAGAAATGATCTGTCCGAACTGAAGGTGATGATCGCTGAGCTCAAGCAAGAGATAAGAATGATATAAAGAAAAGTGAGAAGGCAAGCGAGAAGGCAAGTGAGACGCTCCGAATGCGTTCTTGCTCTGTGCAGAAAACATCCCCACCTATCACTTGTACACTACATTGGTTCTGGTTTTCGCAGCGTAATTATATTAAACTAATAATTAGAACACAGTGTGTCTATATTATATTCTTGTCTAGTTGATGCTTATAAATAACTGTGAATAATATAATAATATGTGAAAAATGATTGCTGTTTCTCTATATATGATTAAATCTATGCAAAATTTATTTCAATTTTTCTCTGTACGTCATTTTAATTTTCTATTTAAATAGATTAACATATTCAGATATGTTGGAGGGCGGCAAATTGAAGCACCGGCCTGAGTGGCACGAACTCTAGCTACGCCACTGCACCTCAAGTCAAGTCAAGTGAAACTTTATTTATTAAGCAAGTTTACACAGCCAAAATTGAAGCAAAGTGCTGTACAAGAAAGGGTAAAAAGAAACAATTGGTCAACACCTACATACAAAGAACTGCAATAGTTCAAAGGAGATGTTGCAAAAGCACAGATAGCCTTTTCAAAATCACTAAAAGAAAGAAAAGCCTTTACCTTAGCTAAAAGTCTCAGCTACATATAACCATTAAATTTATCTGTTTGTCAAGTTTGAATGAGCTATCAAAAATCATGCCAAGTTTCCTAACTGAAGCTTTATGATATGTGGCAAAGAGTCCAAGAGCAACATCAGGGACATTCAAGGATTCTGAACTTTTGAACACCACAATCTCAGTTTTATTATTATTTAGTTTAAGAAAATTCATTACCATCCACCATGGAGGAAATATATTGTCTTGCTCTGCTTTGATTTTAGTGGCAAATAGTTTTGAGTGTCATCAGCATAGCAGTGAAAGGAGAAGCCATACTTCTCGACAATCGAGCCTAAAGGTAACACGCATGTCAAAAAGATAACTGTTCCAGTGATGGAAACCTACAGAACCCCGCATGTAAGAGGGGCTAAAAAAGATGAGAACTCACCCAAGTGAATAGAAAAACTCCTATTGCTTAGATAAGATTTTAAACCATTTAAAGGCATTACCTTGGATGCCTACATACTGCTCGCATGATTCACAGTATCAAAAGCTGTAGCAAGATCTAGCAGTACAAGAATGGCAGAATCTCCAGCATCAGTAGTTAGTAGGAGGTCATTGTAAACCTTTAACAGCGCTGTTTCAGTGCTATAACAGGATCTGAATCCAGATTAGAATGTTTCCAGAATACTATTTCCATCTTGAAATGTTTGTAATTGAATAAGGACATCTTTTTCCAAGACCTTCGATCAAGCTAGCATTTATTAAGGTAACAATACTTGGCCTGACAGAATCAAAAATCTCCTTAAGTATTCGAGAGGGGACATTGTCCAGGGGAAATTCATAGGACATAGATTCAAAATGGCCAAAGACAGCAGAACATAGTATAAGAAGAAATGGGTCCTGAGCAAGCAGTATGACCGATAACCTAATAACGTTAATGTTATTTACAAAGAACTGCAAAATTTTTTTGCAAATAACATGCAAAATTACAGGGTGTAGCAGTAGGGGGCGCTACCGCTCCCTTGAACCCTCAGGTACTACGCCAAACAGCAGGTAAAAGTCCAAGACTTGTTCTTTTTATTATAATAATGTGCACTAAGCACCCTCCACTCTACACTACTCATAAACACTATACAATACTTTAAATACACAATCACTAATACAATTCTCACTCCTCCTCTCCCAGACACTTAGCCACCCTTCCTCCCAGCTCAGCTCAGTGTCTGGGATTTCCCATGGTCCTTTTATATCTCCTGACCCGGAAGTGAATCCACCCTACAGTCCATGTGATTCCTTATCACTTCCGGGTCAGATAAAAAGTCTTTTTCTTCACCCTGGAAGCACGTCATTCCTTCTGTTCATGTGACCAGGACGTATTTCCGGGTTATAGGGCACGTAGCACTCCCCAAGCCTCCCTACAGCGGCTTCTGGTGGTCCCCATGGTATCCAGCAGGGCTGTTTATAAAAACTACAAGGTCTATGAGGCCCTGCTGGAATTCGGGGAACCTTCATGCTGCTGGGAGGACTCCATCTGGTGGCTTGGAGGTGTGGGCTGGAATATATGGCCGGCCATCCTTCACAAGGGCAAGCTGTATTCACAGGGATTGATAACAGAGTCTATAATGTTAAATAAAATCTGTGGCCTATGACAGTTGTTAGAAACAAGTTTAGATAAGTATTTTTTGCAGACTTAACTGTGGTCTGATATATTCAGATAATCAGTCTCTGAAAATGTCCCAGGATATATGTAGCTTGTCATTTTTCCATTTACGTTGAGCTCATCTACAAGATCATCTGATTGCACTAGTCAATCCAGTTTAGGCTTTGTGACTCTAGATCTAAATGGAGCAACATAATCCTTAATACTAGTTGAAATGGAATCAAATAAAATAAGAATATCTGCTGCATCCAGGTTGATGGAAAAATTCTCTGTGTCATACAATATGGAGTTTCTGAATGCAGCAGAGAACCGATTCACAGTAATCAGGTTAGTCACCTGAATGACGCTCAGGGAGCTGACAGGTGTCATTATGACTGGATACTAATATAGTAAATAAAACAGGTAATGATCAGATACTGGCAAATTATAGGTCGCACTACTTGATATAGATACACCAAAAGACAGAACAAGATCCAACGTATGCCCCAAATTTGTGTTGGGCCAATCACCGAATTGAGTGAGATTAAAAGAATCACTAATGTTTAAAAAGTGTTTGGCTAGAGGCTTAGTTTCACAACAGACATGAATATTAAAATCCCCAGTAATTAAAATATTATAAAAATATGGCATAACTCCAACCAAGAATTCTCAAAATTCTGCAAACAAGTTCTTAATAAACTTTGGTGGGCGATAAACTACAATAAAAGACAGGGCAGGTTTGCCTCAAATAACTGCAGCTCAGAGCTGGGGTAGACATCAGATGGAATTTAGCAGCAGCAGAAACTGTCTCTGAACACTGAAGTTAACCCTTCACCCCTGCCGTTGGTCTGGGGAGGGCTAAAGAATTTACAGTCAGGAGGATAGAGCTTGTTTAGCCAAGTTTCAGTTAGAAACATGAACTCCAGACCTCGAAAAATAAAGAAATCCTGCAGAATAAAAGTTTTGTTTGCTAACAATCTAGCATTTAACAAAGCCATGCCGAATTTGAGCACATTGCTAGCTGGCTGAGATGCACGACCAAGCAGACATAGGCTTGTGAGATCCATGCTGCCTCTATGAAGCCAAATCAGTTGCTATTGTGTGAGATGAGCCAATACAGCTGGAATAACGGGCCAGACCATTGACACCTTAAACCCACAGAGCTCAGGACACAGCGGCAATATAATCCACCAGGAGCAAGACGGGGATCAACCGCATCAGAAGAATCCAGGTAGGCTCTGATTTTGACCAGCACTCCTCCCCGCTTTCCATGCCTCCTGCGCCTTTTTCTGCAGGAAAAGTGACAGGGGAGCCGGTACAGGCTTATTGGTACAGTAGCCAAAAATGGAGGAGGGCTGGAAGTTTGATGATTGTCATGATTAAACTTCAACAGCATCTTCCATGCCATTGAAGCTGGAATGGTAAAAGGTGCTTGGAGATCATAAGCCATCAGAGAGGATACATTATATGGAGATACAATGAAAGCAATCAAAAGTAACAAAGGTAGAAGCCTTAGCAGATGGCTTGCCACATGCAACAGTGCTATTTTAAATAAGTCATGTCTTACGATAAGCAAACAAAAGAGTAGAGTCATCTGCAAGAAGGGCTACGAAAAATATGATATGTAGTACACCAGGGGCCTCATGTATAAACGGTGCGTACGCACAGAAATGTTGCGTACGAATGTTTCCATGCTCAAATCGCGATGTATAAAACCTAAACTTGGCATAAAGCCATGCACATTTCCACGGTAACTCATACCTTGGCGTACGCAATTTCTCCGCTCGGTTTTGCAGACTGGTGGCACCCAGCGTCAAAGCAGTGCTACTGTTCCTGTGTGATCACCCTTTCTTTCTTAGCTCCACATTCCTGACACGGCTTTATAAATACACTGAAATGAACTGCATATTGTTTATTAGTGTAATGCATCTGATTGTAATTAACCTGCAGCAATATAATGGTCCAGGGAATAGCCATAGTATTCCAAATACCATAACTGCTTTAGCGTTGTTACGCTCACTGCATCTTGTTCTTCTTTTTGCTGCTCCCGTTAAGGGTTGCCACTTCGGATCATCTTTTTCCATATTACTCTCACTGCACCACTCGGAGTATTTATATCACTGTATATGAGTGTGAATCACAGCAGCAGCTGATCGGAAAGAGAATTATCAGTATACAGTTTCAAGCACACACTACCTCAACCACGGCAAAAAGCGTCAAAGCCTTTCCTGTACGGACCTCGCGTTTCAGAAACAGTTTCATCCCAAGAACTATAAACGCACTCAATCAGTCCATCAAGTGCTCCTTGTAGAACTGTTTGTACTTATAAGTACAATTACCTTACTGTAAACTTACACTACAGTTATAATATTGCACTACCTGCGCTACTTTATAAAGCACGTATGATGACAATATCATTTTTAAGATGAAATGCAGCAAAATATGTTGCTTATAGTATACAGATAAAACTTTAACTTCATTTAAATAATCTGCATTGTTAATAATTAAACATGTGAGGACACGGTGCCGCAGCGTATAGCTAGTTCACGGATAGCTCCTGCCTTGCGCTGTATTGCTGGTGCTGACGTGACACTGGAAGGATAGGCGGATAGAATAATTAAACATGTACTATGAAGATATTTCAGTGTTCCTTAAAAGTTTTGAAGAATCGGCGTTCTAAGCTTACAGATGGCTTAACGTCTATTACAGAGCTGATTGTGTGGCGATTGGGTATTTGGAGAAAGAAAAGTAAGGACAGGAATTGGAGGTTAGTATGTTTGAAAGAGACAGTACTTCTGTAATAAATTATTTCATCGAAGGTCGCACATGGCGCAGCAAGCCTTTTGAGTGAGATATGAACAATCACTGCGCCACCGTGTTCCCATGTTTAATAACATGCTTTCATTGCTATCATCATGAAAATGATATCACGTATACATCTCAGTATTTTAATTATTCAGAGAGCTGTAATATCTCGAATGTAATGGATTCTGTGTCCTGTCGGAGAAAGAGAAAGAACGGAAGCACGTAGTGATTCACACACATAGAGCACATAGAAGATCAAATACAGAACAAAGCATTTAACGTGCTACTTGAGAAACTAGTAAAATAAACGATTTTAAGATGAAGTTTATGATGTTCTACTTTAATGGCAAAATAAACTACGTGATTAAAGTGGAAATTTCGAGATTAAAGTTTACATTTCGTGCTTTTTTCCCACTGTGTGCCTATTTGTTTTGTCTGTACCCTAATAAGCTTTCATATGACACTCAGACGGTGGGCTACGACTTGCCTTTTCACGGCGACTTTGATATGTGATTTCTTTTTTATTTTGGGTACTGTGCAACTTTGTGAACTTGATCTTTCGAGTTTCTCCGACACTCTGTCACTCGATCAACTTTCTTTTGTTGATTATACCACTGTTTAAACCAACAAATAGTACGTTTTTCCTTTGCCTCCACTTGGTATTCGCTGAAATTCTTATATTTTCCCCTGTGCTTTTCCCATTGTCTTTTCACAGAAGGCTATTTATATTGATTTACATATTCAAAGAGGCGTAATTCTGGGAGGAGTTGGGGCGGGACAGAAGGCGCGTGCACGTTCGTTACTTTTCACGCTGATCGGGATTTATGTAGTGGAAGAACGTGAAATTTTGCGTGCGCACAGATTCCTGCATCTGGATTTTTCTGTGCGTACGCACATTCCCGCTTTTGTGTTTACGCCATGTTATAGTGTGAGTTCTACGCACAGCGTTATACATGAGGCCCCAGGTCTGGTGTGGGGTAAAAAAAACAGAAAAGACATGAGAACATGTAAACTCCTTGCAGATTACAACCAGACATATGATTTAAACCCATAATCAGCTGTGCTAACACCAAAAAAAATGTATATTTTTTTTTAAATATATTTAGAAAAAAAAGACCACAAAGAATCAGCAGCAGCATAAGAACCACATGGTGGGAACTAACTCTAGACGTGACAGTGGTCTGTTTCTGGGCCCACTTACAAAGCCACACACAGGGTCAATTTAGAATTATCATGTAACTGAAAATATTCTTCGGTAATGAAGTTTTACATGGTTAAGTTCAGAATTTTTTTCCCTTACCTCAGTGCCTAGCTTAAGATTTTTTATATTCATTCATAAGTAGTTTTGGTCATTGAAATTTCTTTTTGATTTATTTCTAGTGTCAGCTTTTCTGACACCATTTTATACTTATAGGCACACCATCATTTTGAGGTGCTGTTGCATCAAAAGGAGTATTAATAGTGGTTAAGAGTTCCTGGTTTATTAGCTTTCACTTTGTTTTTCAACTTTTCAACAGCGGGTTTGGCTGTTTTGTAGGACTGACTTCCAGTTGACAATTTTCGGCTAATTTTATCAACATTTTTTTTATTTTCTGGTTCCTTAATTCTCAATCTGCTATTTTTTACTTTTTGGCAGAATTCTAAGTATTTGGAAACGGAGTATTTGGAGAACAAGAAAACTACATAGGTTTGTGTAACAGCAGTGCTAACCACCTATTACTATCCATCCATCCAGTATCCAACCCGCTATATCCTAACTACAGGGTCATGAGGGTCTGCTGGAGCCAATCCCAGCCAACACAGGGCGCAAAGCAGGAAACAAACCCCAGGCAGGGTGCCAGCCTACCACAGGGCGCGCGCACACACACCCGCACACCAAGCATGCACTAGGGACAATTTAGAATCGCCAATGCACCTAACCTGCATGTCTTTGGACTATGGGAGGAAACCCACGCAGACACGGGGAGAACATGCAAACTCCACGCAGGGAGGACCCGGGAAGCGAACCTGGGTCTCCTAACTGCGAGGCAGCAGTGCTACCCACTGCACCACCGTGCCGCCCATACCTATTACTATGATGTCCATAAATGAAGCACACATTGTGACTGGCAGACAGACCAGTGCAAGACAGCAGAAATTGTTGGGGCTTAATAAGTAAACTAAAAAAAGCAAAAGTGTGCCACTGAGGCACAACAGAAACGATGACTGGTCATAAAATCAGCCCACATACAATTCTCTTGATCTTTTTCTCTGTTCTTGCACAGGAACTTGTTCAGTATCAACTGCTGGTCGTAAATGAGATGCCACCTTCTGGGCCATCCGGTTTTATGCAGTCCTGACCAGATGGGACAGGACCTGCTCTTGGAAGTCATGGTTGGGTTGAGTGTCCTCACTGGTCATCGTCTTGGAGTTGTGGATGACAGAACCCCTTCTCGTCCCAGAATGGTATCACTTACCTTAGTCAAGCTAGGAAGATGATCTTCAGAGGCACACGCGTGACGACATATTCTGCCAAGAACCACTTTAAGATTTTTTTTTATTTGGGTACATGGCACATCACTATGCTTATTGAAAATGAGAGGGTACGCAATGAGTGACAGTGCCTTTGGTCTAAATGCAGCTTCAGTAATGTGAGATGGCGCTAAGAGTCTCTGAAATGTAGTTAACATGCAGGGGCCTGTAAAAAAATGGGTTTATACAAATAGCAAAACAGTGAAGGTGGGGATGTAGTGATCACTCAGCAACCTTGAAAGCAGTATTGAAAAGGGAAACATCTTTAGAACTAGAGATGAAATTTTAAAGGCTATAGATAATAAGGATGACTTGTAAGGTCACAATTAGGACTGAGACTGAGCCTCAGCTAACAGCTGGGTAATAAGTGGCTGCCAAGCAATAAAACACAGAAGGTGTGGTTACATGAAAGGCATGGCAGACAGAAAATAAAAATATTGCATGGCTATAAAAATACTCAATACAATTCAACAATTCATAAAATTCCTAAATTTCACTCATGTGAGAACACTTTGGTGCCATAACATTTATAGTGCATTATTTAAGAGAATATATTACTTATTTTTGATTTCAAAGGCGATCTGGGATTTTACAGTGACATTAAATAAGATTCTGATATTGTTATTGAAACCACTCTTGGGGTTTCACACATCACACTGACAAATAGTCATTAACAATTTTAAGGAGTGGGGTACAGTGTTTATACTCTATGCTGATTTGTAGAGTTCATATTCATTTTTAAGATATTATTTTACCCATGAGCTGCTTGCAAGGCAGCCTATGTGTTGGGACATGCATCTCAAAGTGCCCCTAAGTAAGCACAGCAAACATCTTCTTCTTTCAGCTACTCCCGTTAGGGGTTGCCACAGTGGATCATCATCTTCTATATCTTTCTGTCCTCTGCATTTTGTTCTGTTACATCCATCACCTGCATGTCCTTTCTCACCACATCCATAAACTTTCTCTTAGGCCTTCCTCTTTTTCTCTTGCCTGGCAGATCTATCCTTAGCATCCTTCTCCCAATATACCCAGCATCCCTCCTCTGCACATGTCCAAACCAACGCAATCTCGCTTCTCTGACTTTGTCTCTCAACCGTCCAACCTGAGCTGACCCTCTAAGGTTCTTATTTGTAATCCTATCCATCCTCGTCACACCCAGTGCAAATCTTAGCATCTTTAACTCTGCTACCTCCAGCTCTGTCTCCTGCTTTCTGGTCAGTGCCACCATCT
Source organism: Erpetoichthys calabaricus (assembly GCF_900747795.2). Taxonomy (NCBI): domain Eukaryota; kingdom Metazoa; phylum Chordata; class Cladistia; order Polypteriformes; family Polypteridae; genus Erpetoichthys; species Erpetoichthys calabaricus. Next base: position 125,976,514 of record NC_041402.2, on the reverse strand, counting down.
CCAACCCATGTAACATAGCTAGTCTCACTACCGTCCTGTAGACCTTCCCTTTCACTCTTGCTGATACCTGTCTGTCACAAATCACTCCTGACACTCTTCTCCACCCATTCCACCCTGCCTGCACTCTTTTTCACCTCTCTTCCACAATCCCCATTACTCTGCACTGTTGATCCCAAGCACAGCAAACATAAGTATGATTATTATAAGTTACAGCAGGAGAAAGTAGAAAACTGTGAGGTGTTACATATCCCTGACTGGACATCAATATCTCTCCAGGAAGCTATGCCAATACAACTTCAGCCAGGTTCCCACACAGGCCTTTAGGAATTGTAGTATTTGGAGGAGTCTCTCTGAGTACAGATAACCCAGAAGTGCCACTGGAAGTACTGCCAGGACTAGACTTATAAGGGCTTCCACCTCCTCAGATGGACAATCTTGGAATCGGGAGAGCAGCAGTGGAAAGGGCTTGCCTGATGAGATTAGTTGGAGGAGTCCAGTGTGGTAAAGAAAAGGAAAGCTTGGAGGTAGGAAGGAGCTGTTGTGGTCTTTGCTCAAGCAGTTAGCCTGGAAATTACTAGAAATGCCATGAGGCACATAAACTTTGTTATTTTGGTTGCCTTTTAGCTTGTTTTCATCCAGAGGCGGTTGATCCATTAGGCAACCCAGGCAGCTGCCTAGGGCATCATCATCTGAGGTGTGCTATTTCTGGAAGTTCTGGAGGGATCCCCCTGGTGATACTTTTATTATGCACAAAGGGGTGCTGTTTGTGTTATTGAATGGAGCACACTCCAGAAACCGAGGAGGATCCAACATAGAGGTCATTGAAGTCTCATTATACTGACTACCCACTATGGACGAGTTTACTGTCAATCCCACCTAGGGCTCCAAATGTGCACCAAGTGGCACTGTTTTCATCCTTCCTTTCTGGCTCCCTTGTATACTTTGCTTTGTTCAATAAATTGCCTTTCCTAACCCTTTACTGGACTGTTCTGATGTCTTTCCGGTTATGGTATCTGCTCCAGTGCACCCTACTTTGTAACAATAATTAGAACTTTAAGTGAAAAAAAAGGAATGGCAAAGTGCTTAATTACTCTACATTTTATTCCTCCTTTAGCATGAAGATTCAAATTCAACTTAAAGATACCTTACCTTCTGTACTCAAAGTTCTCAGCATGTCCCAGTTTATGGATGTCAGCAATTATTTTCTTTTGTCCACTTGCTGTTTCCCTTACTGCTACGCTCTCTTCATGGTATGGCTTGAATGATCTCCTTTCAAGGTGTTTCAAGAATGGGGAAAATGAAACATAACTAACTGTGATTATAGGAATGCCATTCTTTTTCACATGTTCAATTAATTTCTATGGATCAGAGGGTAATTGATACTAATTATTTATGGTATAACTCAAAAGTAATGCATTTCCAAAAACTGATCGTTTAGAATGAAATCATTCACAGTTAATTTTATGCCCCTGCTGCTCACGTGGGATGTCTGGAGACAGTAGCAGCTCAGAAAGGCCTAACAATACAACATTGAAAAAAGATTCACTTGGCCTTTCAGTTTTTTTTTCATACTTGAAGTTTAACCTAAATCAGTTCCGAAATGTGTATCTCTTTACAAAAGTGAAATTCTGTTCAACAAACTTTAGGTATTATTTTTTCAAAACGTAAAACATAATGAACTCTCCGTTTCTCCACTGGATCAGCAGTTTTCATTTTCTTTAAGTCTGCTTTCCTGGATTATTTGCTATGAAATTGAGTGAGAGAAACTAGAAATATTGCCTGATGCTATCACCGAAGGAACTTACAGCTTGTTCTCCATGTACCTTCTAGAAATAAAGGCTAATCCAAAATTGATGATATACTGTAATTCTATTTATTTATGTTGGTTTTTATCTGTGGAAAAGAAAATAATCTGGATGGAAAATTGTCTTGTTGACATTCAGCAAGCCTGGCATAATAGACTTTGCAGAGCTGCAAAGAATTCATAAATGTTGTAATGGCAGGGAAAAAAGGTAAAAGTTGTGTTAGTTTGCTGTCCGTACATTTGATTTGTAAAAGTTGCAGTAAATTTTTGGAAACGGTTTGCAAAGCTGACCATACATGAAACATTCAAGAGGAAAGTTGGCACTCCCACAGTAATGGTTCAAGGTTTGATGGTAGGCTTGGTGATTTCTTCTAGACGTGACCAAAGACCACTAAATTGTGTTTGAGCATTCCTTTGGAATTTTGAGAATGTAGTGGTGTCTACAATTATTTTTGATTTCAAACTAATCAGAGAGTCATTTCACTGTTACAATTTGCTCCTGCTTCAACTTATTATATAACAGTCGAATGTATGTTGTGACCAGTAGGGGGAATAACAGCACCCTCCAAATCCTGAACACAACCTCACAGACACATTCCTGGGTTCAAATGCATATTTTTTTAATTGAAAAAATACCTTTAATAGGATTCTTCTTTAGTAGCACAGCACGAAGAGCACAGCAAAACAAATTCCCTTCCTTCTCCTCGACACCTCCCAGGTGAGTGTTATCCAGCTCCTCTCCCAACTCTCCCAACTCCAACTCGCATGAGATGAGACTGAGTGGCTTCTTTTATCAATGACCCAGGAACACTTGCAGTGCTAGGGCAAAGCCCGCTGAAAGCACTTCCAGGTCTAATGGAAGCAGGTTATGAAGCCTTGGGTGTTGCATAACAGATAAGATCTATTTAGTGTAGGCCTGCAGGGCTAACTAGTTGTTAAATTGTTTTGGCATGTGAATTGCTTCGAAAAGTATTTTGTGAGACCACTCACTGCGAAATGGAAGGGTGAATAAAATAATGGAGTGTTACACACATACGACTGGGAGACAACTTGAGGGCTTGTTAAGTAGTAATTCCATCCAGAGTCAAAGGCTGGCATTGTTGCCTAATGCTTCTCCTTCTCCCTCCTCAACAGATCTGTTGACCAGCAGTACCAGTATCATCATTTCCCGGTTACGGTCTTCTGACTTTGCTATCCTTCTACTCTGGCCTACTTTTAAAGGATTCCACCACCGTCTTAGGGAACTCTTCTGTGCGACTTGTGTCTGATCAGACATCTCTTGTTGTTTTGTCTTTTTTGCATTTCTGTCATCAATTATACGTTGTTCATCTTCAAGATACCCCAACTTATTATCATTTCTCTGTGTTTTACTTACAGGGGCTCAGAAGGAAAAATTGCCTTGTGATAAAGGGACAGCAGGGCCCAGTGACAGTGGTGCTGCTGCTCACTAATTCTGGAAGTCATTGTGATGGTCCAGGTTAGCTCAATGCGGCCGATTTGCCTTATGAAGCCTCTTGCACCTGGATCATCAATACTGTAACTGAGATAAGCCAGACAAATGAGGACACACATATATCAAGGGGTAGGTGCAAAAATGAACAGTGCATTTATTAAAAACAGTGCAGTGCAGCATCATAAAAAAGAGAACTGTCAAAATCCAGAATAAACAATTCCATAAAATTGAGGTTAAAACACGGCAGGACTCTTCTCTAAAAATCTCAGTCCCCGGTACTTCTGTGGCAGTGTGGGTCGGCTTCTTGCTCCCTTTTCATTTTTGGGAGCCTCTTGAATCCGACACCATCGATAACATACTGTAACTAGATGAGCAGGGCAGATGAGGACAAAGCACACATAAAACAAGAGGATGGTATAAAAGTGATCAGTGCGCTAATTAAAAAACCAAGTCCAAAACAAGTGTTCAAAAAGTGCAGTGCTCAGAAAACAGTTCAATAAATAATCCCATAAAAACAAAATGTGAAGTGGAGGTTAAAATAATCCCAATAAATATTCACTAAAAATGAGTTTTTATCAACTGGCAGGAAACTGTCTTTACTAAAAAAACCCCGGTGCCTTCTTTCTCACTGGCGGCTCCTCTGCTTATCGCATATGGACCTTGCAACAGAGGAGTCACCCTACTGACAAATACAACTGACCTTCCACAGATCTGGGTCCCTGCCATCCCATGGCCATGGCCTGGCTCAATCTCCAGACCTAGGCATGGGACCCCAACGGCCATGGCACTCACATTGGAGCTCTCCTCCCAAGCCTCCTCAACAACCGCTTCCTTCCTGGTCTTCCACGACAAGTCATTCCTTTTAGTGCACATCGGAGTGGCTCCCCCATGCGTCACTCAAGGGGCTCTCCTTCTCAGCTACCTGCCTTCTCTCCCTTGATCCTGTTCCCTTCTGCTCGCTCGCACCAGCTCCTTCCACTTCCTGCCCTATCTTTCTTTATCCCTTTAACCACTCTTTCTTTTTCTCGATTTAGTAGGGCACTGCGCCAAATCAAATCTCTATGGGGTCAGATCCCTGCAGCCGTCTGTGGCCCAAATAGGGCACCACAGCAAGCATTCCCAACTTCCTCTGCCTTTCCCTGGGCTTATGCGACAGAATCGCTTAGCCAACAGGCTCTCTTTCACTTCTCCATTCTTTAACCTCCATTCTTTTCTTTGTCTTTTCTTTCATGTGTCTCCCCTCTCTGCTGTGCAGGCTCCTCTTTTATTTGCCTGCCTAACTGGACACAGTTATGATGAGCCACTTCCTCGGTGGCACAATTGAGGTGCCTGACTGATCTGCCCACCTCTGCACGTGTATGCAGTGCGACCAGTTAACAGCAGAGTGGAAACACACTCCCACACACCCAAGCCCGACTGGATTCTGCACTTTTTTGGGCGCAATTATTTCCTTCAAATTTGGACCACCTATGGTAGTTGTATGGAACAGCTACCCTCCTGAATAAGCTCCTTCTTCAAACCTGGCAAATACTAGACAATCACTGATGATGAGACTTGAAAACGCTGTATATCCAAGATGTCTGCTATATAGTTGCTACTCTGTGGATGTATTGAAGTTGATTTAGTCCATTCACTTTCTCTGAATTTCATAATTTATACTGTTAACTGGCTAATATTTACATATTAATCACAAGATGTTGCAGCTTCCAGTTAGGGTTCAAGCTTAGGTAGAAACAATCTTAACTTAAGAGAATGACGTCATATAATTTTATGAAATCAATTATAGATTACTTTACACTATAGTTTCACTGTGATGTAAGAAAGTATTGTATGTCTGGTACTTCCATAATAAATAAGATAGAACATATGCTCTGCATTCTAGATTTCTTCTGCTTGGTGTACATATTTCGCGGTGCACCTTGCATCATTTATCAATGTACTGTATGTATTCATGAAGAATGAGCTTGCAATGAGCAGTTGCGTTATACATGTGCTTGCATTGAAGTCAGGGTGGAAAAATGTATTTGCATATGTCGAACCCTAGAAGATTATTTGAATCTCTGTTATACAAAAATAAATATAGTGTTCAAATATTCTTTATTTTTATATAGATCAATCATTATCTTGATTTATTTCTGCATCTGTTCCAAGGAAACCAATTTACCATTAAAACAGGGAAAAAGGTTTTTAGTAGGCTAATTTCTGTTCCTCGAGGCAGTTATGCTTGGGATTGGTTGGTCGTTAAGGCAGAAAAGGAAGGCATGAAATTTGAAAATAAAAAAGCGTGTGAGGGGAAGTGTGTGCCAGCGTGGAAAGAGCGTGTGGGACATTTTTTTTTCTGAGTTGGGTGGGAATGTAAAAGAATAAGAAGAGCAATAATAAAAACTGATTAAAAACCAAAAAAAGACGAGAGATACGGGACTTAAGAAGGACTGTTTGGTGAACCAATCTGAAGGTAGATTAGTGGGTTCGGCATTGTGGTCATGAGTTAACAAGAACCTGGATGAAGTGACAGCTGGAATGCTCTGCTATTCAAGAAAGAAAAGAAGAGCTTCTTAAACAGACTGGGAATATTCAATAGGCTTTATGGTGTTTAAAGCGATACAAGGACTAGTGCATCTTTATTTTCTTGGTTTAGATACCGCTTGTTGGCAATAATAAAGTTGTAAGTAAAGGATTTTCTTTTTTTGGCATCATTTCATCTGATTTCCAACATGTGTCAATGATAAGTAGCTGCAACAAACTTTAAAGACTCCAGTAAATGTATTTATATAAACATTTACAGTATATATACATATGGACAGTTCAGTTATACTATTTGGACATAAAGTAGGAAGACTGGGCTGAAAGGAGTGGGACCACCTCTAATGGATGACCCGGACAAAGCATGCAAAAGCACATGGCATGAGTTTCATTTTTGTGGGCTGTAGTTTACTGCGCTGAGATGTGTCATGACCGAAGCTCATTGCTTTGAAATATTTAATTAAATAAGAAAGTGCTATGCTTTTCAAATTAATCACACAGTAAGCTTAAGACCTTTGGCTAATTATTACTAAAATTAGGATAAGAAACAGGGGAATGTAATTAAAAAAAGTTAATCTCTGAAGGAAATGTAAGTTTTAAGCATTTTCTGTATATTATAAACTGTGTCTTGTAGGAGATCCCAAAACCCCAGACACAACTACTCTATGCACAGTCTCAGGTTTAAATAAGCCTTTAGATGTTCTTTATCTTTTTATTAACTGATTTCTTTACCACAGCATAATAAGATACAACTCACTACTTTTTCTTTTCTACCTTATTTCCCTTCTTTCCTTCCTTCCTTTGCCTTTGTCTCACTCCACTCCCACCTTTGACTCATCTGGTTGAGCAGGATGTGCTTCTTTTAAAGTCACACCAGAATCACCTTCAATACATACCCTGTGTACAGTGGAAGCACAGATAATGGAAGGGAAGTTGCCCTCCAAGAGCCCCCTCCAGTGGCCCAATAGGTCCCTGTCAGGGCCATGCGCTCCACCCAGTCCTGCATGAATCCAGAATGGAGCAGCACCAGAGGAATGTTGCCACCTAGAACAGAGGGGGACATATTACCCCGACAGGCAGTCCTCCACTGCCCTTCCATTGTAATGGCACCCCATCCAGGAAAGGCCACCAACCACCCCAGCAAGGTCCTCCATTCATTCATGAGATCTTTCTCAAAATTTACTGTATTAAACTTAACAATAAAAAATGGAAATACTGAAGTTAATTATAGAAGAATGGTTGTAAGAAACCAAAACAATGAACATATTTATGAAGAATTTGGATTACAAAAAAGCTGGATGATTAATTGAGCCAGGCATCCCATTTTAAAGACAGACAAGAAGGACAGAATTTGTGTTTCAGGAGTACTGAATTATAGGGTGAGGAAGATAGTTAGTTCAGCACACTAATCATGGTGCCAGAGAGTGGCTGTGTGCTAAATGTTTGTTAGCATCTGCAAATTAGAATTTCACTGTACACTGTAAATGGGACAATAATGATCTTATAAACCTATAAACATTCAAAGTCATTATTTGTCTTGATTATTTGTGCTGTAATTGTATTATAAAGGTTATGCCTCAGATGGGAATTAAGCTATCTTATATACCATTCATTTAAGGCATTTTAACACTCCAAGTCTGTTTTCTTTGTTCCAGATCAGGGGACAATTTGTTTCAGTTTCCAGGTAGTTTAGTTGTATTTCACACTGCAAAATTCAAGCAAACTAACATATTCATAAACATCCCACGGGTGTGTTATGGACTTCTTTCATTGGGTAGAAAAATTTTTTTCATCCCCAAAACAGTTGTATATATACATGTGGTAGAGTGCTATCTAGTGTATCTGAGTGCTTTCATTGGTAACTGGCTCAGGAAGGGACAGGTAAACTAATTCCATTGGTCTGAAGTATGGCTGTTTATGATTGGTTTTGAATCAGAGGCCATTCTTTACTACAAAGCCCCATTGGCTCGTAATTTGTGGTATAAATGGTATAAAGTTGGTCACCTTGCCTTTCTCTCTCTCTCTCTCTCTCTCACTATTTGGCCATGAAGAGAAGACCATTGATGAAAACAATTCTATCTGGCCATTGATGACCATTAATGAAGACAACGCTATCTCAGCAGCATGTGGCCTGTTTGAATATTCCATTCACATACCATGTGGTAAGCAAAGCAAGCTAGATTGAAGATAAGCAGAGCTGCCATATGGACCCAAGATGCACTGCTACTTAGGTTGCAATGGTACGGATGCCAACATTCATATTGTAACATACTCCATTGTATTTTGGGGCATATTATCAATAATTCATAATTAAATGCGTAACTTAGCTCCTGCCTTTTCCTTTACTCTGTCTAATTACTTGAGGTTATAGATGTAGAAGAAGAGGGGGGAGGAATTGGTAAAGTACCTGATCACAACGTTGTAAGTATATGGGTCTACACAATAAAGAGTATAAAGGGGAAAAGAGGATCACCATTACACCCTATAAGACAAAATAGGGATTGTATTTTCCTTTTTGTTTGCTTACCAAACACGGTTATATGTATAAATTGGCTATTATCGTACAACTAGAAGACTACTCGAATGTTATGCGCTACTACACATGGTACGCAAAGGACACATTTCAATTAGGTGAACATACATAAGAAGGCAAGCTCCTTGAGGCCACACTCTGATGTGCTTCAGCTTTCTCACAGTAGACATATTGGTTAAGTTTTAGTTATTTATTTATTTTTAAAATTTTATTGTAATCATTCCATACAAATAGATCAATTTTTTACAAAAGAGAGGATTGAAAACAAGTCACCTCCCTACCCCTGAGAGTTAAGTTTCATTTAATGTATGAAATTGTGTATTTACTCTCCAGTAGCCACAATATTGACATAGTCTGAATTTAGTTTATCTCAAATTATGTCTGCTCTCTTAACCCTTGTAAATATTTGTTAATATTATTCATTTTGGAATGTTTGATTACCATTTTGTATATATGTCACAGTTTGTGCCTCAGTATCTGCATGACACCTGAAAAACAATCACATTGAGAGGACACCCCACTTGCACATATCACTTTCGAAGTTTAAAGATTAGGGGGTTTGATCATCAGCCTCACAAGATGCTGCTGTTCAGTTGCACATGTCAGAAGCTATAAGCCTGAATCATGAGGCTTGCTCTGATTGACTAGTAATTGTGTGAGTTGTTTTATGCAAATTATCTTACATTTATACCCATGTGAGTATTTATTTTTTGCTTTTTATTGTTTTTAATGCTCCATGTTAACTCTTAAGTCATAATGCTGTGAGTGAGATTCCCTAATTACAGGTGGTAGCCACTTAGTCTGACTAACAAAGCATGCACAATTTCACCCATAATACACATAGTTCATGTAGTTAGATTGGATCACAATTACCTCCCAAGGTTTACATGGTACTGCAATTAGACCAGCCTTTCCAAAGAGTCTCTGTATGGTTATTTTGGTTCACACCAGAGAGCAATGTTCACATGTTCAGAGCACCATGTTCACATCTACCTAAATGAACCAGATCTTTGCCAAAATCGCACCATAGTTTGAAAAAAAGTGGTCCAAGCAAACACATTGTGTGGAAAAACCTTTAACCTTCTTTAATTGTATTTTGCTTTGTGCTTAAATAAATAAGATAAGATATTATAAAAACTACTTTAGCCTGAATTCTTATTTTTTTCTGGTTTCAGAAGCTCAGGTAGGAGGTATTGTCAACCTCAGGATTTCATTTGAAGTTAAAGCAGGTTTAGGGATGAGAAATACAGGATTTCAGGAGCTTTTAAACAGATCTTTTAAAGCCCCATGAATAGGCACTAGGCTCACAGGTCTGGAACAGTGGCGTGTAGCCTAAGGGTCTTAACTTCACCATTGCCTAGAGATCTCTCACCTCTATCCATGGGAAAGGGGAAAAGAAATGTACTTTGGGGAAAATCACTCTTTTTGTGCCAATTCTGAAGATTTTATAGTTACAACATGCAGTTGTATGAAAACCACTTAAACCAATTCAGCACATATCCCAGCATATCCCAGTAGCACTGCACACATGTCAGAAAAGAGAGTTTGCAAGTGTCAACCTGATAAGCATGTCATTTGGGAATGTGGGAGATAAATCCATTCTGATATGTGGACACTATGCAATTTCACACAGGCATCGACCAAGTGTGGTATTTAAATCTGAGGCCACAGTGGTAACCACTTTGCCTCCATTTTACTGTCTGTATTTACACCATGATTTTATGGTGGAATATATAATTGAAGTTGACCCCATTTTAACAAAACATTTGTGAAATTCAGAAGTTCTAAGCTCGGCTTTCAAAAATTCAGTCCAGCTTGCAATGACAATATGCTGAGTTGGACAGAGCATAAAATCCATTCATAGTCCCCACAATTCAAATTCAAAACACATTAAAGATGTGTGACACATGCAGGACGTTCAGTCTGACATTACTGATCTTTTCTTCTAGGTTTGTAATTGTGCATAAATCCTTTGTTCTTGGTCACTATAGCCTCAGAAGTTTAACGCTGCTCATCTTCTCAACAGCATCCCCTCCAGGGTAGATGGAATTGTAGTCCGTTTTCTGAAGTCCTTGACCAGACTGGATTTGCAAACATTAAGGATGAAATTGTTGTCTTGGCACCCCAGCAGGTAAACCTCTCATCTGTAAATTTCTCATTACTGTTGGTGATCAGTCCTTAATGGTTACTATTTATTTAGAATTTTTGTAAATTTTACTTCAAGACGGTATAATCAAGCAGAAAGAAATTGCAGAGTTTATATAGCAATCGAGAAAAAAATACCAGAAAATAAAAAAAGAAACAAAACAAAAGAGAAAGAGAGAAGAGCAGAGAAAAACACAAAAAGGAAAACCTTTTTTCCCCCAGTGCGCATTCTAAATTTTTTTAATTACGGCTTGCCATGTTTTTAAGAAAGTTTTAATAGATCTTATACACTAGAATTAGATATTTTTCAAATTCAAATGATATAGAACATCACTTACCACTGACTTATAATAGGTGGGTTGGGATTCTTCCATTTAGGCACGAATAAGTCTACATGCTAGATGTATAGTATACGTAATTACAATGAATTTGTCTCTCTCTACTTAAAGCCTATCCGGAAGTACACCAGATACAACTTTTAATGGGTTAGGAATGATTACAAGACCAAGGCTGCCCGGTAAATATTTAGTTTAGTTCAAAATGATGTTAATTTGGTGCATTCCCGAAAAATGTGGCCCAATGAGGCTGGAGCTAGATTGCAGCACTTGCAGGTTGGATCTTGTCCTCTGTACATGTTGAACTATTTTAAACAAGGAAAGAGTGACCGCTGAAAGATTTTAAATTGAATTATTGAGTGCTTGCTGAATAGAGAGCTAGAGTGTATTCTACCTTTGATTGACTTCCACTCCTTTTCTGAATTGTTAATTGGAATTCTTTTCCCCCATACCCTAGGATAATTGATTAGAAGATTCTTTGAGATGATTTTATATATTGCTGAGATGTTGTCTGATTAGTATTGCTTCTGGGATGGGAAGTGTGAAAAACTGGGTAGGTTTCTTTCAACAAAATTTCTAAATTGAAAGTAGTGGAGAAATGATGTTGCTAGAAAGTTCATCAAATCAGGTGGCGCAGTGGTAGTGCTGCTGCTTTGCAGTAAGGAGATTGTGGGTTCGCTTCCTCCCTGTGTGGAGAACGCTTTGAGTAGTGAGAAAAGTGCTATATAAATGTAAAGAATTATTATTATTATTAATTATTCATAAAATGCAAATGCATTATCTATGAACAGTTGTGACACATTGTTTTGCATATTTTCTGTTTGAGAAGCACCATTGTAAATTAAATTGTGTTTTGTCTAGTTGGCACTCCAACTATTTTTTCAATTGTGTACTATCCATCCATCCATTATCCAACCCGCTGAATCCGAACACAGGGTCACGGGGGTCTGCAGGAGCCAATCCCAGCCAACACAGGGCACAAGGCAGGGAACCAATCCTGGGCAGGGTGCCAACCCACCGCAGAATTGTGTACTAGGTTGGTGTAAGTTCATTAATTTGTGCCAATTTCCAGATCTTTATATTTTGTATATTTGTTGCCCAGTAATAGAATTGAAAGTTAGGTAGTGCCATGCCACCTTCTGCTTTAGGTCTTTATAGAGTCGTCTTTTGAATGAATAATTGACAAATTTAAGGATGGAGTAGCAGCTTTGTATGGCCAGACAGTCACAGGTTTTGTAGGCCAGAGGTTTACAGTCATATTGGTTAACAGTAGTTTGTGATTGTTTGCCTAACTGAAAGCAGAAGTCCTGTTGTGTGCCTCGATGGCACTCATTCAACTGCTTTAGCTTAGAAAGTATATTTGAATTAAGACATACACATGGAAACTGCTGAGCTGTCCAGATGCCAGATGTGCCTCTTATTTATTTTTTTATTAGGTAGATGAAAACTATTCTATTTCTGACAGGCTGTCTTCTTGCTTGTTGTCCTTGTCACTTTGATTAATATTTTACAGATAATAATCAACTGAACAAAGCTATACTGAGCAGCTCAGAATCAATAAAAAATTACGAAATCTAATTCTAGAAGAGTAGCATTACATCAAGGGTGTTCCCTCATTTTCCTGACAATGTTATCACAGCACCATTTAAAATCAGATGGGCATTTGTCTCTCCATTGTGTGTTATCATGGATTTATTGATGCACTGTTAATGACTGCAGATTGCATTAGTTGGGAGGGAGAAGCAATGTGATCAAGAGGAATTTTCTGCGTGAATTGTTAAGTTGTATATATTCAATTTTCATTACTATGTTTTTGGGTTAAAAAAACAAATAGGCTGACATCCAGGCATTTTTAAAGAATAGACACAGCTTCATATCTCCCAAGCCAGGTCCCAGAATTTGTAAAATATTTCTGTTCTCCTTGTGTCTGCTTGTATTTTCTTTAGAAAGTAAAATTTCTTCTCAGGTCTGTAAAATGTCCACTTTCGATTAACTGCCATCTATAAACAGATTTTCCCTGAGTGAAGTTTGATGTGTGCAATGAAATCCAATAATGTTGGTTTTTGCCTTATGTTCAAAACAGCCATGTGTCAGGCACACAAGCCCTGGGAGTGTTTCACAGGCCTTTACAAAAGGAAACAATGGGGAAGATTAAATACAAACCTCAGTTTCCATATATATTTTTAGAATGGAAGAGAAGCCCTCAGAAGAGACCCTGAAGTCATGTACACTTCAGAGCCACAAGCCCCACCCAGTCTGGTCTGCCAACAAAATAAGCAGCTATCATCCCAGAAGTCTGCGTTCATTCAGGAACCTCCTTTTTAAGAGGATGGAGCTCCACCACAGTGAATAATCTTTTTTAAGCTCATTGGAGACACAGAACTGGTGAAAGGTGTCACGCTCTTTTTTCATTTCTTTAAAACCAAATATCTTGGACATTAAACTGGGTGTACTTTTGTGCCTCAGCTCTTTATTAAAGTCAAAGTCAAAGTAAACTTTATTGTCATCTTAATCATATAGAAGTATACAGAGAGATGAAAAAATGAAGCTTAGGGCTCATAGTGTACTGTGCTCACAATGCAAATACGACATGACAGTGTGCACAAACAGGCACAACTATGCAACATACTGTTTAAGCAGTCAATATGCCAATACAAGTAACTGTCACTGTGACAGGCTGTATCCCAGGACTTTGGGAGACTAATAACAAACTAGAGCAGTTTGATCTTTGTATAGGTTAGTTATAAAAAAGGAGCACTTACCTGCAGGGAAGGTGAGAAGGGTTTGGGAGGAAAAGGCTGTGGTGGTGGTATTGAGGCACATCAACGGGAGGAAACGTTGTTGGCAGTTTTGACATGGGTGAGGAGGCATGTCTTTCATGTTAATACACAAACGCTGGCACGCCAACATCCTGCCATTACTTAATGCTATACTGGGGAAGAACGTCCGTGTGGCATTAGGAGTCGTAACAGGGTAACTCGTTGAAAATGGAGGCACATAAGCAAGGTGTGCAGAGTAGCCTTATGATTGAAAAAAAATCCCCAGGGAAGAGGAAGAAAAATAAAAGCAAATTCAGGAAGCTGCCTGAAGTTGGAGGTGCATGCACGCACACAAGACGCCCAAAATATAGGCAGACATCTGTCTAGATCGAGACTATAGGGGGGTGGAAGGTAACAAGCGGAGTCACTGACAGGTTGGTGTCGGGCCAGAGTTCATGATTGGCCAGTTAGTTCAGCTTGGCAGATAAAACTGAGAAGTACCCAGTAGGTATCTGGTGTTGGAGAGAGAAGGTAGCTGAGTGATTGTAATAGAGTGATCCTTTTGAGCATTCCTGTATATAGAATTTTTTTTTTCCACCGCTTTTCTTGTGTTTTGTGGTTGTGCCATTTTGTTCACTTTGATTTTGATGACTGTTTTTTGTGTCCTCTTGATTTTTGTCCTGGGAGAAGGAGGAAGAAGAGAAGTTGTCTAATAATGTGTTTTTGTTATTTCTTTTTTTTTTTTTGTTCATCACTTTTATTTTTGAGCCATGTAAATACTTTACAGATTCACCTTCACTCATTTTTGTTTATTCCTGTTGTCACACACATGCGCTTAGGAAGCAGCCAACAAGTCCTAAGGTGAGTGATATTTTGCAAGATAAGGAGTTGATTATAGGTACTAATGCCTCTCTCTCTCCATCTACAGAAACAAAGAAGAACAACAATAATTCACTGACCATACTTCCTGGTTCTCAAAATGGCCACAATCCCACAATCCAATCCATCGATGACATCACTTCCGGCTCCACCATAAAGATGTCACTTCTGGCCCCGTCACGAAGATGCCACAGCCGGCCATCCCCAATGACGTAATTTTCGGCTCCATCGCAAAAACGTTACTTCCAGCCATCCCTGATAACATCACTTTCTGTCATCTCCGATGTCGTCACTTCCGTTTTGTCATTTCCTGTCATGACCATTTCCTGCTATATAAACCATTGTAATCAACATGTTTTTGTCGAATGTCTCATATATTTGATCCTTTTGGCCTAATTTTTTCATACAGGACATTATACGGGGAAATTCCCCAACTCTTTTTGAGTATTCCAGAGTCCTTTTTTCTTATTAATATGTATATATTCAATCAGTGTCATTGCAGAGGACTATATGACACTACAGTTTTTGCTTTCTTACTGGCACTTTAATAAAGATTTGTTTTCTTTTGAATATTTTTGGTTTTGTGTCTCCAAAATACACCACTGATCCATTTAGTTATGTTACACGTGCCCAGAACCTGAGTGTGTGCAGAGGTTCCAGTGCACGGGGCATCACAGTCACAGGTTCACAGAAACCCATTCAATGCAAGTTCCACAGATTAGTGCAGTGAATGATCTTTTCACATGACAAACAAAGTGATTTGTGCATAAACTGGAGCAGGATATTGTGATCTAAGATGTTAGGGTAGGGTGGAACATCATGAGAGGGAACATTGTGCTGAGGAGTCAGACATTCCAGGTGCTAAAATCTATCACATAATCTGACAGATATGGCTCTGATGCTGGAATTCCTTTTTCCAGATGGCAAAAGAATGAAGAATTCTTGAGAGGACTGAGAAGGGCCCTGCACAATGCAGCAGGCTTTGTGGACAAAGCATTTGGAGAACTTGTCTTCCAGAGAAGTGAGAGCCATCTTGAAAATATTCTCCTCTGACCTCACTATTCACTATAGTCTCTGGCAGTCTGTCATGGAAGATGGGTGTCATCACTGCTGCTGCTGTGTGAAGTGGACTTGTAGTCCATAATAGCCTGAAAGCCCTGCCACATACGTTATGTGTCTCTGGTGTATTGAAAATATTCATTGACTCTCTGAGTATATGCCTGCTTTGTTATAGCACAGGAAAGTTGTAGCTCTGGCTGCCCAAAGAGTCATTTTGCCTCCCAATCCGAAAGCTACATACCCGGGGCCTCATGCATAACGCCGTGCATAGAATTCACACTATAACATGGTGTATGGACAAAAGTGGAAATGTGCGTACGCACAAAAAAATACAGAGGCATAAATCTGTGTGTTCTCCAACTTCCACATTCTTCCGCTACATAAATCCCGGTCAGCATGAAAGGTAACGCACTTCCATGGGCTTGCTGCCACTCCCCAACTCCTCCCAGAATTATGCCTCTTTGAATATGCAAATCAATATAAATAGCCCTTAAGCTCAGTGTTCTGTGAAAAGGCAATGGCAAAAGCACGGGGGATAATAGAAGAATTTCAGCACATACCAAGTGGAGGCAAGGAAAAAGTACTATTTGTTGGTTTAAACAGTGGTATAAACAACAAAAGGAAGTTGATCGAGTGTCATAGAGTGTCAGAGAAACTCAAAAGTTCAAGTTCACAAAGTCGCACAGTGCCTGAAATAAAAAAGAAGTTGTCACATATCAAAGTTGCCGTGAAAAGGCGAGTCATAGCCCACTGTCTGAGTGTCATATGAAAGCTTATTAGGGTACAGAGAAAAGAAAAACAAATAGGGACTGTGAAGTCTCAACACGCTGAAAAGGGTTTGGGGCAGCCACCCGTATATTGTTCCTGGCTGCAAAAGATTTAAATTGAACACAACGATGTTGCTAGTTTGAGTTCCCAGAATAAACTGAATTAGTTTGGCAAGATGGAGATTTTATAGTCTGTAAACCAGGAGTGTCAGATTGGGTGCCGGAACAGTAAGTGATGTCAGTCTGGGTGCCGGAACAGGAAATGACGTCAGATCAGGTAGGTTTTCCCGTATCTGGTCTGCAGAAATAACACAAATAGGTTTAAAGCACTCCGCCACCCCCTGGCCTGGCGGGTAATTACCTCCACTTTGTCCACTCAGCTCGCTCCTAGTCACACGTGTGTGACAGGACACAGTGGGAAAAAAGCTCAAAATGTCAAATTTAATCTCGAAATTTCCACTTTAATCACGTAGTTTATTTTGTCATTAAAATAGAACATCATAAACTTCATCTTAAAATCGTTTAATTTACTAGTTTCTCAAATACCATCGTAACTAAAGTAGCACGTTAAATGCTTTGTTTTGTATGTGTTCTTCTCTGTGCTCTATGTGTGTGAATCACTATGTGCTTCTTAAATGGGCTTTCTCTTCCTCCAACAGGACACAGAATCCATTACATTCATGATATTACAGCTCTCTGAATAATTTAAATCATTCCAGTGTCGCGCCAGCCCCAGCACGAATACAGCGCGAGGCAGGAACAATCCCTTAACTAGCTAGCGCTGCGCCACCATGTCCTCACATGTTTAATTATCAACAATATAGATTATTTAAGTGATGTTAACATTTTATCTGGATAATGTAATAAATATGTTTTGCTGCATTTCCTCTTAAAAATGATATTCTCATCATATGTAAATATGTGCTTTATAAAGTGGCGCAGGTTGTGCAATATTATAACTGTATCGCAAGTTTACAGTGAGGTAATTGTACTTATAAGTACAAACAGTTCTACAAGGAACACTTGATGAACTGATTGAGTGCGATTATAATTCTTGGGATGAAACTGTTTCTGAAAGGCTCTGAAGCGTTTGCCGTATGGAGGAAGTTCAAATAGACAGCGCGTGCTAGATTCTGTATATCAATAATTCTCTTTCCGATTAGATGCTGTAGAGCTGTGATTCCACACTCAGATACAAGTGATATAAATACTCCGAGTGGTGCAGTGAGAGTAATATGGTAACCCCTAATGGGAGCAGCTGAAAGAAGAAGAAGAAGGTGCAGTGAGAGTAACGACGCTAAAGCAGCTATTGGTATTTGGAATAGTTTGGCCATTCCGTGGACCATTATATTGTTATGGGTTAATTACAATCAGATACCTTAATCTAATAAACAATATGCAGTTAATTTCAGTGTATATAATAAAGCCGCGTCAGGGATGTGGATCTAAAAAAGAAAGGGAAACCACATTGGAACAAAAGCACTGCTTTGACGCTGGATGCCGCCAGTTTGCAAAACCGAGCGGAGAACTTGCATACACCAGGGTTTGAGCTAGCGTGAAAATGTGCGTGGCTTTACGCCATGTTTAGGTTTTATATATCGCGATTTAAGAGTGGAAATGGCCGTACGCAACATTTTTTGTGTATATGCACCGTTTATACATGAGGCCCCTGGTCTTTAACAACACCTTTTGGTTGGCTCAATGGTGACATCCTTTGAGATAGTAATGTCCTCTTGTTTATGTAACTAGTCACATATTCTGTATATTCTTCCTGGTTAAAGGAATCACTGTATGTAGCAGCTTCCCAAAGTATTATCATCTGGCCACACTCTGATTTTTTTACAACTAGTTTGATATATTTAAGCAGGGACTTATATGCAAGAATCATAAAGTGGAGATGTGGTGTTAGCCTCCATGCTGAGGATTGAGTTCCACTTTACTGGCCTCACAAATAGATATATAGACTTTGTCCAGGCTGCTCCCCCTCTGGTGGCAAAATTAATATGCTGAAAAGGTTTGGAGAAAACTGACTTCACGATAGTGTGATTAAATTCTCCAACCTCAATTCAGAAACCCTTCTGGATGTGCCATTTGCAATTTGTTTATGGCTTCATACAGCTCACCTCGCACATGTTTAGTGTTTGCACTAGACAGTACATAAACAGCTACCTCTAGTACAGAACTGAAATCTATCAGTACACGGAATGGATGACATCTTACTGCTTAAAAATCTAAAAGGGGTGAACAGAGGGGTGAGACTACTGCAGCGTTTGTACATCAGTCACTGTTTGCACAAATCCATAATCCACCACGGTGTGTCATACCAGTCAAATATGTGTCTTTATCCACTCTGAAGATGGTTAGCTCATTCAGCTCAATGCCAAGTCTCAGATATTGTCATATAGCCACTTTCCATGATTATAAAGATACAACAGTCCCTAATTTCATGCTGGTTAGCACGCTGAAGCCTTACATGGTCCAGTTTATTATCTAGTGATTAGGCATTTGCAAGTAGAACCGAAGATATCATAGCTTTTAGCCTCCAGCCAATACTGGTGCACTTTCCCCACATCTATTTTCCACCTCACTGTAGCAAACCAAAGAAACACAGTGACTCCACCAGCATCTCTGGCAAGCAGTTAGAGCAGTTACCCCAAATATCACTGATATATGTAAATTTGTGTTTTGCTAACACACAACTCCACATTGTGAATGGACTTACTAGACATGGACACAAAGGATTGACATTTAACACCAAATTATCTGATGTTCTCTCCCATTTTAACGTTAGGCTCCAATTTCCAATCACTTTGTAATGAAAGAAGCAGGATCAAAGAAAGTCTTAAAGGAGTAACTGTCATTGGCACTTGCCTTGCTATCAGTGCTATCAGAATAGTCTCTTGACCACACACCATTACCTTAACTTTTGCTGATGAGTTCAGCTCATGTTATTACATTCCAGCTGAAGTTATTATTTCAGTAGAACCCTTTACTGGCATCTTCTTTTCATGTTTTTAATAATTTGTAACAATCAAATTATAAAAGGTACAATAGCTAAACTTCACCACCTGTAAGGGAAGTGGACGATGTTCGAAAGATATACTAGCATTAAAATGTTTGGTCCTAGACCCCTCTTTCGCTTTCCCGCTCTCGCCAATACTCAAAAAAAAAAAGCTGATGATAGGTGCAATTGATTAAATCTGAAAGTGTATCGTGATCAAGAAAACAGTATTTACACATGCATATAAAAAGGTGACAGGGTGCTTGTATATTGATCCCATTTCCCAACAGACACCCCTCCCTCCGACCAAACACCTTATCCAAACACAATATACAAACAGCAAGAGATACAAATATTCAAAATAGTACAAAAAAAGAAGGGGAATGATTAAATACAATTAGGATGAAATGACAATTAATATCCTGTCTTAAAGTTTCTTGCTGAATGATGTAAAAAACAGTCAGCAGATGGATATGGCTGATTTCAAGCTATCTCAAGGAATAGAGAGAGAGTCAGACTCTCCAATAGGATCAACTGGAGGACCATTGTGAAACCCCCACATCTTCTCGGGTATTCACCTCGCCATTTATTTCTTCTGGATGGCCCTCCCACAAATAGCAGATGTCCCTAGGTAAAGTTTGCCTCTGCCATCCCTCTCCGAAGACTGAGCTCAGGACCTTCAGATTATGAGACATAAAATTTTTTTTTACTAAAGACATATTGTAAGGTTTCTGAACTCTTTTAGGACCCCCCCCCCCCCCCCCCCCTAACCAAAATGGGACAACACACCGATTCCCTTATCTGCCTCACCTTGGGAAGACTGCTTATCAGTTGCTGGGGCAACTACAGGCTCACAGCGCTGCAGCAGAGCACAATGGAAACAATTATGAGCCGATCGTGGTCATGCTATAAGTGCCTGTAGTTGTTGGGTGATGCAAGGAACATTATAAATTCACGGAACAGTATTTCTTGGCCACTAACCTGGCCACTACCCTGCCTGACTGCTGTGTCTATGTATAGGAAAGTGGCAGATCACGCTACAATAAATAACTGGTATTCCTGTTTCAAGCTGAATAAAGTTGCTTTTGCTAAAGTACTGAGACTCAGCCTAGTATTTTGGGGTGCAAGACAGGGACTCACATGTCACAATACGTACTTATCTGCTTTCACCTTCTTCCTCATTGTCATCTCTTCCCATCTTCTAGAACATTAACCAACCATTTTAATGGCCCCATCTGTCAGATTATCTACCTAATTCCTAACACCCAATATTTCCACTGTAAAATCCCAGAAAAAAGAATAAATTAAATCATATGGCATAACACATGCACTCACGTATAAAGTAAACAAAGAGGAAAGGAGTCAATAACACATACTGTACATGGTTTATCCATTAATCAATCAAATTTCAGTACAGGATCAAAGAAAGATAGTACCTGTCCCCAGGAGCATGAACAGCTAGGCTTTTACCATACCTTGACAATATCAGTCCATTGAAAGGGACAATTTATGCACACTCTCCTTCATAACTGGTAAATTAAAATTTGTCAGTTAATCTAAACGTCCTTGGGATGTGGAAGAAAACTGAATTATCACACCAGCATGGAATGGAGTCCAGGGGTAAGAAGCTTTAACTGTGTGTGTGTTTGTGACGAGCATAATTCATGAACAGATCAACCCTCAAATCTGGCAGCATTATAGCTCTGAAAAGATAGAGGCCTATTTATTATGAAAAGATTAGTTCAAGTCAGCTTCTACTTTCCCAAAGTATATTTTCCTTCATTTTTTTTTACTGAAAGTGACCTTAAAATGTCCCTTTTTGCAGATAAAATCTTTCCAATAAATGTTGTAGGCAATGCAGGTATCTATTTATTCTGTTATAATCACACACTTTTCTGGTCTGCCATTGTTTTACATAAGAACCTAATAAATCTGACAAACCAGAGGAGACCATTCAGCACATCAAGTCCCTTTGTTTAGCTAATAGCTAAGCTGTCCCAATAGCTCATCCAGATTCTTCTTAAAGGTTGTCAAGGTTTCAGTTTTCAACTACATGCCTCTGTAGTTTGTTCCAGAGTCCAATAACTCCAACTTTTGGAAAATATTTCAAATGAAAGTGGTGTGGAATAAAAATAAAATCTATAATGTTTGTTTGAAACAATTGGTATCATTTATGGTTTTTCGAAATTCTCTACCATTGTGGAGCAATAGAAGAAATGAACAAAACATCAGTAAGATCAGGTGCAGATGGCATACTGATGTTGACTCTGTAATTTATAAAATTGGATCATGGAGCACAGATAGGATGCCAGTGCGTGAAGAATGTTGTATGACCCTGGTGCCGATTTTGTTTCAAAAATCCTGTATATTTGCTTAAATTTTTACAATCTGAATTTTGAACTCACAGTGACCCTGTCAAGTGGAACCTTTGCAATGAATACAAACATGTACATACTTCTCCTGTCTGATTACCAGTTGCACTTTTCCAACATACCTCTCTTGTCCTTAAAATATTAGAATAATGATGCTGGACAGGCATGAATGAATATGTAATTTTGGGGTTGTATTGGGTAAATGACATGTTAAAATAGTAGGGCCCAGCAGTCCATGTAAGGTCAACCTTCCCCCATTTAAATAAATAGATAGAAAGAAATATTCATGAATATTGGATATCTGAATATCCATAAATATTTGGACAGAGGTACAATTTTCATAATTTTGTGTACCACCACATGGATTTGAAATGAAGTAATCAAGATGTTATTGAAGTGTAGACTTGCAGTTATAATTTAAGGCACTAACAAAAACATTATATGAACCATTTAGAAAAGACAGCCGTTTTTATATATGGTCTCCCCATTTTCAGGGGCACAAACATATTTGAACAAACTAATATAATCAAAAATATAATGATCACTTTTAGTATTTGGTTGAAAATCCTTTGCAGTCAATGACTGTTTGAGGTCTGGAACTGCATGTGCTGGGTTTCTACACTACTGATGCTTTGCCAGGCCTTTGCTGCAGCTGTCTTCGGTTGCTGCTTGTTCATTGGCCTTTCTGCCATCAGTTTTGTCTTCAGCAAGAGAAATGCTTGTCCAATTGGGTTAAGGTCAGTTAATTGACTTAGCCATTGAAGAATATTCAACTACTTTGTGTTAAAAAGCACTTGGTATTTCTACAATTGGAATGTGGCATTAGAAGGTTGTTCCACCCAAATTAGCCTGGTTGACATCACAAGCATTCAGCATGGCTTCTCTTTACAGTACTAATGACAGGGTGAAAGTTTAAAAATAAACATCAACAAGATGATGAAAACCACCTACCCCCCTCAAGGGGGGGCAATAACGTGCATAAATTCAGTCAAAGTCTGGATCACACATATTAGCTTTAATTGTAATGTGCCCCCTCCTGCTTTTTCCATTCCATTTGATAGTATGGATGAAACCCATCCATAAGTAAATAGCATTTGAAATAGAAGGTTTAAGCTGATATGTCACAGTAATAAAAGTGCCACACTTAACTGAACTCACCCGTAACTCATCATTACATGTGTCAGTTCTTTCAACTTAAAAAGTGAACACTCGCATATAGAGTGAATTTGTGAATTTCCACTTGGGATTAATAAAGTATCTATCTATCTATCTATCTATCTATCTATCTATCTATCTATCTATCTATCTATCTATCTATCTATCTATCTATCTATCTATCTATCTATCTAGAGGTTGGCCAGTTTTAAATCCTTTCCACTGTATTTTTACCCTTTCCCCAGATCTTCACCCTTGCCATCCTTGGCAAAACTGTTCTTCCTATAAGGTGTGACATTCCTTTTTTGCCAGTAGAGATCAAAGTGCTACCAGCCGAGTACTGAAATATTTAATATATCCCACTTTTACATACCTCAGAGTCTCCTGCATTCTCAGATATTGTAGATGTAAGGTACCATTTAGATCTACAATACTCAATCTGTGACACCTCTCATATTCACAGCTATTGAGGCAGCCTGAAGCTTATCAGCATATCTTCAGTTAAAAAAAAAAAAAAAACATTTTTAAAGCCAGAGGCCAAATCTTTTTACTTAAATACATTAATAAAACGAAGTAAAAAAAAAGAGCTTCTGTAAAAAGGCTGCCACATGACACAGTGCCCAGAAGTAGTTTCATAACATTTCTGACATTGTTTTCTTATTACTCTTAAAATGAATAGTAATTAGTATAAAAATGAATTTACATGGTCTGGCTCAGGGTTGGCACAAGTGGCATGAAATTCTACACTGTGATCTATCAACAAAGGAACAGCATCGCAGTGTTACAATAGTATTGTAATGGACAGCATGCTTGCCTTTCAGTGAAGAAATATCAGTTTGGCTCTCACTTTATAATATTAAACTTTTTCTTTAATCAAGAATTTCCCTCATCCCACAGTTAACTGGGATCACAAATCATACTTAGTGCAAACACAATAATATTTCCCCATTTGAAATTTACAGTGGGTTTTTGTAAAACCAAGAAATACAGATATAATTATAGCATACTTAGATTTTGTTTTGACTGTATTTATGTACAGTATATTGTGGCATTATTAAAGAAAATGGCAGTACATAAGTAGTATAATGCATGCGGTTTCTGTCAAAAAAAAAATGATTGATGAGTTAAGCCCCGCCCCTTTTGGATTGACGTCATAAACTCCGCCCCCCCCCCTTCCGGTGTTCCCGGCCGGAAGTCCGGTCCTTCCTTGAACCCTCCCATCCTGTTTTTACCCCAGGAAACGGCCAAGATCCGTTTGGTGGATGTCCGGTCCTTCCTTGAACCCTCCCATCCTGTTTTTATCCCAGGAAACATCTGTCCCTTCCTTGAACCCTCCCATCCTGTTTTTACCCCGGGAAATGGCCAAGACTTTATTTGATGGATGGGTGCCCCCTCCTTGAACCCGCCCCCACCTCTCCCGAGGACAAGTTCAGGCAAGTCTGTAGCAGACCCTGCTGTCCGCACCTCTTGGTGGTCGCAGGTCTTCTGACTTAGAGTTTCCTGCCCACAGTCGGTTAACCCTGAGGACGCCCCCTTCCGATTCCCCACCCCTAGAGGAAGAGACCGCCCCCACACACACACACACACAACGGATGGCCATCATAGTCATTTTGACTCTGAGTCCAGCCCCAGGCCAGTCCTTGATCATTTCTCCCCGAGGAGAGACAACCACACAAATGTTTCAGCCTGTCCATTCTGCCTTATAGCCATTCCTGACTCTAGTGCTTTGGGTAAGAAAATCTCTGTATCTATTATTTAAAATATCTATCTAACCTTTTATTGAAGTCAAAATGATTTTCTTCAACTCACAGACGCTCTCTAAGCTGAAAAAGCCATTACTTCACCCCAGCCGGGTGCTGTCCGGCTCTCTGTCTCGGAGCAGGAGGCCTCTGCCTGTAGCCCGAGGAGAGATCGCCTCCACACACACGCACACACGCACACGCAACCCAACATGTTAAGGAAGGGCCTCTACCATCCATGCCTCTTGGGGATCATTCCTGTCTCTAGTGCTTTGGGCAAGAAACTCTATGATTTAAAATATCTATTCCTTTATCTAAGTAAATGATTTCTTCACAGACCGTCTCTAAGCTGAAAAAGCCTTTACTTCACCCCGCAGGGTGCTGTCCGGCTCTCTGTAGTTTCCAAATACAAGCTGACCGGTTCTCTTCGTCTACACACAGAGCCTCTTGGAGCAGACCGCTGCGCGTGCACGCAGAGAGCAGGCCCTGGAAACTGACAGACCACAAGGCTGTGGGACATTGATGGATAGCCTCGTATCAGATCGTTCGGGGCAGTGTGAAAATGGGCTCACTTTGTGATATTAAAAGATTTCGAAGGCGTACAAGAAAGCTGACTTTTAAATATTGGGATTTTTCGTTCAAAGGTGCGGATACGCCCCACAGACGCTTCCGTAGAGCGGATGAGGTCTTCGGACAGATAGACAATAGTTGATTGTCACGACGAGTCTAACAAAAAAAAAAAAAAAAAATCATTTCAGCCCCAGGAAACTGACAGAAGGTCTGTGAGGCCCCGGGACACCATGCGGTGCACAGAGGTATCAGGAGCTAAATCCCAGCCAAGTGAAATTGTCTTAAGCACCTCAGCAAGGCTCAGACCGTTCGGGGGCATTGTAAAAATGGTCTCACCTTGTGATATTAAAAGATTTCGAATACTTACAAAGTTGACTTTTCAACCCGAACAATACACGGATGTTCACGGTCATCAGCTCTGACATCCTGAAGCTAAGGGGGGTGAGGGGTGTAGCTATTAGGACTGATCAATCCTTATACCGACACAAAAGATGTTCACACATAATTACTTTAACATAAGGTTCAGTTTGAAACACACTTAAAGTGAGGCCACACATTTGCTAAAACAAATCTATGCATAACGAAGGACCTTTTTTTAAAAAATACAGGACTTTTCGGTGTCCGGCCATCTGCACAGAGCACCGACAGTCAATATAACGGTAAGAACCGTTCAGGATTATTATAAGTGTTAAACGAGCATGTTTTAAAACGGAGGGATGAATCCTTATATTTTATACTTAATATTTTCCAAGTTGATTCTCCGGTAATTCCATTTTAAAAATATTTGTTTGCAGTGTGCAGGAATTATCAGCATGTTAATTTACACACAGCGCATGTGTAGGAGCGTGAGCGCGCTCGTGTGTATATAAATTGTAGCATTTTATATCTCTATCTCTCTATCTACGTGTACGACGATTAATGTTCATAGGACTGAAGCAATATTAGTTTTTTTTTTCTCTTACCGAAACGGGCTTTACAATCAGTTAAGTTTTGTCTCGGCGTCTGAAATTCAAACAGGTTCTCTCCTCTGAGAATATTCAGGCCTGGTTTAAAAGAGCAGGCCGGGTGTGTGTAATAGCTCGGACATAAGACGTCAGTATTCTGAACTATGTACTCGGTTGTTTTTTGTACGGAGCCGCCTGTTTTAAAAGTCTGATAACGAAACATTTATGCTTTATAAAAATTCTCATTTGGACAGCCGGCTGGAGACAGATTGACTGAACCCTGAACACG
The DNA here is from genome assembly GCF_900747795.2 of Erpetoichthys calabaricus. Classification (NCBI taxonomy): domain Eukaryota; kingdom Metazoa; phylum Chordata; class Cladistia; order Polypteriformes; family Polypteridae; genus Erpetoichthys; species Erpetoichthys calabaricus. Next base: position 125,950,187 of record NC_041402.2, on the reverse strand, counting down.
GACCCAAGAATTTATATCTTAATACACGGGGGCTCTGAGATCAGGCTGTCTGTTTTTATTTAAGTCTTTAGATTTTAAAAAGTTTGCTTGCGAGTGTATTCATATTTATACCCGTGATCCTATTAAACTAGTAATGAAAGGAATGGACGCGTTTAATAGGGGTCCGAGAAAACCCTCCCTTCTGATTTAAAAGGGTTTTTAACGGTAATTTTCTATCGCAGAGTTTTTAAACGGTGCAACGAGCCATCTTCAGCAGAGGGTTGAGTGCGTGTGTTACTGGGATATGTTTTAAGATACTTTACCAGGCACAGAGTATCCAATATATTAACACGGTACTAGTCAGGATTTCACTATGTTTTTTAATCTGGTACCTCCTTTTTCCATCTTGTGCATTGTTCAGTAAACCTTATTTTGGTGGATCAGAACATTTTGCTTACACCCCAATCATTATTCTCTTTAGGTTTTTAACTGTTATACCTACATTTTATAAGTTTCAGCAGTCCTTGTTTCTGTGACAGTAACTTAATCATATGGTGTAAAATCCAGACTACTCACTTTTTAAAAGCTCTGAATTTACCAGTTCAATCAATATGTCAGCTTTGGATCCATTTCACCAAGGCAATTGGGGGCTTCCTCTTTGTAGATTTTAGTTTGAAGGGACAGCATTTCTCAACCTTTAAAACTGTGTTATGAAAACTTGGGTCGCAAATACGTAATCATGTCCCCCTAACGTTTTTCTTTTTTTTGAAAGGAGCCCCTAATACCAATTTGTTCTTTTTAAGTAATGATATAACATAGAGGCACGTTTTATTATACCTACTTAACTTTTAGCGACATTTATCTAACTCTATATTTATTTTTCTAGCATCAGAATGTAGTTTGAGTTAATTTGTTATGGTTTCAATAGATGTATTTTTCATATTTTCGATTCTTGTTTTCTTTTTGTTACGTCGCGTCCCCTCCCCCTAGGGGGACAGCCCCACAGTTTGGGAATCACTGTGTAGGGGATGATTTGTAAAACACTCTGCTTCACTTCAAGTTAAAGTAGATTTGCTCGGTTATTCAGCTGTCCAGCGGTGTTCCATTTTTGTTATAAATTGTATTTAGTCTCTCTTTATTTACTAAACGTTTTATATGTTGAATAGAAAACAGTTATCTTGTTCAGGTTTTAACTTAAAACAGCATTTTCATCATCAGGCTATGAGCACTTTGATACTCAGGGTGCTTTGTATAATACAAAGTTTTAGAAATTCTCTTACTGCTTGGTAATAGCCTTCCATTTTATCGCAGTTATAAGCCCCTGAAAAATAAGAATGGCTGTAGTACGTTATATAAGCCTATACACTACAGGGCTGATCAGGCTTATTTTGGACATGTTAGGCAAATCAGGAAGGAAAATGTTTTAGTGAATAGTTACATAATATCTATTACCAGTAACGGCGTACTGCACGATAACGTGCAGTGAATACACTTGACTTGAGCATTCATAGTATTCCTCCTCTTTCTCTGGACGTGTAGCATTCGTTTGCTCAGAGGATGAGGGGCTTGCTGCTTCCTGAGCAGCTCTTTTTTTTTCTTCTCCACCCTAGAGGCCCCCTGCTTCTCACGCATGCGCAGCACGGCCGCCCTACTGCGCGGTGCCGAGAGTTGATTCAACAATAAAATAAAAAAGAGTAATAAAATCATCACCCGAAAGCGGATAGTAGCCGTCACGTAGTATATGTGTAACAAATTTCAAATCAATAGGTTTGCGAGCTGCAGGTGATGTAAAATCCTGAACAGACAAACGAACAGCTACGTTAGCTTATTATAGAAGAAGATATGTGTTAGCACAAGGATTACAAGTTTACTAAAACTGTGAGGTTTATTCTTTCTTTTAGGTAGTCCAAGTTACATAGGACATCTAGCCTTGAAAACGGCTTTTTCCCCCATCTGTTTGTGAAAAAAAAATAAATAAATAAATAAAAACATCCTTTGTTTGAGTCGCATTCAGGGTGAAGGGGATGTAAGTTTGAACTGTGATTCCAAGAGTCAAGAAGTGGTTGCATTCTTCTTGATTACGAGTCAAAGGCCCCGGGGTTTGTGCGGTGATCATGGTCAAGGGCAGATTTAAGCTAGACATTATTATTATTATTATTCCAAAATGAAACATTGACTCGCCCATATCCACATCAAGGAAGTATCACAAATACAAGACAGTAAAAAACTAAATTTACAAACAATAAGTCGCAGAGGAAATTAAAAAACATATTAAGAACGGATCAACAGGGGATCAACCCAAACTCACAACACACTGCAACTGAACCTACGTGTTTTGCAGTATATTATTAGCTAAACGGTCATCTATTTAGCCCGTTCCTCGGATTTGCAATGAGTTGGGCAAAACATTATTTAACATCTGAGACTATGAGGCTAATTAACTTTAGACTGGTATTGTTAGGACCTTATCCGGCACTAAAATTTGGGTTCCTCCAGAGTCAGGAAGAACATGAAAAAGTGGAGTTATAAAGGAGTTATTACAATTTGAAAAATTGTCATAAGGTATAAAAAACATTGATATGGGGACAAAACCAGCATGAAAAGAAACCTTTTTGAAATAAATAATAAGCTTTTTTGACGTGAACAGTCTGGAATAGTCTGAAGATGTCTTAAAGAGTTAATTTTTAAATAAAGCTTGCAAAAGTAATATTAAAACTAAATAAAAACATAGAAGTACCATTTAATGATATCAACTAGTGTTAAGTATATTATCAAGCACTGGGCGCTGTTTAATTAATTTTGAAATTAACCATAGTTTGATACAGCTTTAAGAATGAGAATGCAAGACAAACCTATACATTAGAACACTCTAGACGAGAACAGGCCATTCAGACCATCAAAGATCGCCAGTACTATCCACTTATTTGCACTTAATAACAAATGTTGCCGTTTCGATTAGGGATATCTTGGATCTGTGTTTTATTTTAACCTTTTGACAAGAAACCCCTGGTCAGCGAAATATACCCCATATATTGAAAATGAGCCGTGCCGACATGCTAACTAAATAGATATAAGATATTTTAGAATATGGACCTGGGCTCTACCCAGATGATTCTGACAAACTAAAGGGTCTCCACTTCATTGCCAAACTTTCTGCGGGTGCTACGGATCTTGTAATGGAGAATGCAAAAGATTCTATAATCTTTAAGGGGCATGTGTCCACTGTGTTAACCAACCATAGTACGTGATGTTCAAAATTCAACTAGTGTTTTTCAGAAGAGATAGGACAAGTGCGGCGTGTGTTCTGTATTCTCTTTTCTGTATTAACAATTCACAATGACCAGACTCCCGAGACCTTAGGTTTTTTTTTATGTAGAAGTACATTTCACAAACATGAATAAGAGACAATCCATCAAACCGCTCTTGACCCAAAACAGGACCAAGCAGGGGGTGGGTCCGACATCCCTCAAAATGCTTTTGACACAAAGAAGGGCCAATCAGGCGGGTGGGGTGGGACACTCTTTTCAAAGAGTCTTTGGCCGCCCCCAAGCGGACAGGATTTGCCGGGCTATAAAACAACTTTTTCAACGACGTGTTTTGAACGGTTAACAATCGGCACCACTAAGGCTATGCTCCTGATCAGGCATGATGGTCTACAGGCCAGACGGGTCCCTACGATGACCTGTTTTGACGTGAGGCTATCGTGCCCGACTCCGAGGACTCTGCGCCTAACAGCTAGCCTCCAGACCAGTCTTCTCGGCCGTTCCTTCTTATGTCTTCAACTGACCAGATCTAGGAGCCTGAGCCTCCGTTACCTGCCCCTGGTGATATGTCTGGGTCGGATAGTTTCCTGGAGAACCGCGCAGTACCTGACATTTTTGTACCTGCTAATGATGTTTCGGGGAGCCTAGCAGGGGCTGAGGAGATAGCCATTCAGGCCATGCTGTGTACAACCTGGTAGAGGCTCCGGCCTCTTGAAAAATATCAACCAAGGATGCGGATTATGCGGGCATGACCCTTGAAAAAACTGACGGCCCCTGGATGAAACATTTCCAAAGGCTCTGAAGCTGGGCCAGAGTTGGATGGCGGCTCTGCCGGATATAATAATGGATCGGTACCTAAAAGTACCTGTCAAGGATGTTGAATAGACCAATCCGGCCAGACACGGACTACGTGTCTGTTTGAGACTGACCGGTTCAGCAGCTGCTGTCTGTTTTCCGCAAACCGTGGCTCAGGAGCCTGGTCATCAAGACTCTGGACTGTTTCAACATCTTTCGGCCATTTTCACCAGATTCATGCCTTTGTACGAAATGCTGCTGACGAACTGAAAAATGAACATTTTATTAAGGAGTCGATTGTACAACGTACAAGACTTTTATAACACGGACGAAGCCTCTTACTCAAAAATACGGTAAATAGCCGATGCTTTCTCTAAACAACATTTTTTATGTACCGGATAGGTCTGATGGACCTTTAGGGTTTTACGGGGTAAATGACATGGAAAATCAGATGAAGTGTCTGAACAGAACGTCCCGGTGATATCACAGGCTGCTCAGTTGTAATATTGTTTTGAAGTGGTTGGTAAAACCTCTCTGAATTTTAGTATTGTTTTTGAAAATGACCAATAAAGTAACATTTGATTTTTAAACCTTAACCCTAATTTCTTTCACCGTCAAGGATGGAGTGTCATTGAAAAAGTTGTTTTATAGCCCGGCAAATCCTGTCCGCTTGGGGGCGGCCAAAGACTCTTTGAAAAGAGTGTCCCACCCCACCCGCCTGATTGGCCCTTCTTTGTGTCAAAAGCATTTTGAGGGATGTCGGTCCCACCCCCTGCTTGGTCCTGTTTTGGGTCAAGAGCGGTTTGATGGATTGTCTCTTATTCATGTTTGTGAAATGTACTTCTACATAAAAAAAAAAAACCTAAGGTCTCGGGAGTCTGGTCATTGTGAATTGTTAATACAGAAAAGAGAATACAGAACACACGCCACACTTGTCCTTTCTCTTCTGAAAAACACTAGTTGAATTTTGAACATCACGTACTATGGTTGGTTAACACTGTGGACACATGCCCCTTAAAGATTATAGAATCTTTTACATTCTCCATTACAAGATCCGTAGCACCCGCAGAAAGTTTGGCAATGAAGTGGAGACCCCTTAGTTTGTCAGAATCATCTGGGTAGAGCCCAGGTCCATATTCTAAAATATCTTATATCTATTTAGTTAGCATGTCGGCACGGTTCATTTTCAATATATGGGGTATATTTCGCTGACCAGGGGTTTCTTGTCAAAAGGTTAAAATAAAACACAGATCCAAGATATCCCTAATCGAAACGGCAACATTTGTTATTAAGTGCAAATAAGTGGATAGTACTGGCGATCTTTGTTGGGCTGAATGGCCTGTTCTCGTCTAGAGTGTTCTAATGTATAGGTTTGTCTTGCATTCTCATTCTTAAAGCTGTATCAAACTATGGTTAATTTCAAAATTAATTAAACCTTATAAACCGCGCCCAGTGCCGCCATCCAACTCTGGCCCAGCTTCAGAGCCTTTGGAAATGTTTCATCCAGGGGCCGTCAGTTTTTTCAAGGGTCATGCCCGCATAATCCGCATCCTTGGTTGATATTTTTCAAGAGGCCGGAGCCTCTACCAGGTTGTACACAGCATGGCCTGAATGGCTATCTCCTCAGCCCCTGCTAGGCTCCCCGAAACATCATTAGCAGGTACAAAAATGTCAGGTACTGCGCGGTTCTCCAGGAAACTATCCGACCCAGACATATCACCAGGGGCAGGTAACGGAGGCTCAGGCTCCTAGATCTGGTCAGTTGAAGACATAAGAAGGAACGGCCGAGAAGACTGGTCTGGAGGCTAGCTGTTAGGCGCAGAGTCCTCGGAGTCGGGCACGATAGCCTCACGTCAAAACAGGTCATCGTAGGGACCCGTCTGGCCTGTAGACCATCATGCCTGATCAGGAGCATAGCCTTAGTGGTGCCGATTGTTAACCGTTCAAAACACGTCGTTGAAAAAGTTGTTTTATAGCCCGGCAAATCCTGTCCGCTTGGGGGCGGCCAAAGACTCTTTGAAAAGAGTGTCCCACCCCACCCGCCTGATTGGCCCTTCTTTGTGTCAAAAGCATTTTGAGGGATGTCGGACCCACCCCCTGCTTGGTCCTGTTTTGGGTCAAGAGCGGTTTGATGGATTGTCTCTTATTCATGTTTGTGAAATGTACTTCTACATAAAAAAAAACCTAAGGTCTCGGGAGTCTGGTCATTGTGAATTGTTAATACAGAAAAGAGAATACAGAACACACGCCGCACTTGTCCTATCTCTTCTGAAAAACACTAGTTGAATTTTGAACATCACGTACTATGGTTGGTTAACACTGTGGACACATGCCCCTTAAAGATTATAGAATCTTTTGCATTCTCCATTACAAGATCCGTAGCACCCGCAGAAAGTTTGGCAATGAAGTGGAGACCCTTTAGTTTGTCAGAATCATCTGGGTAGAGCCCAGGTCCATATTCTAAAATATCTTATATCTATTTAGTTAGCATGTCGGCACGGCTCATTTTCAATATATGGGGTATATTTCGCTGACCAGGGGTTTCTTGTCAAAAGGTTAAAATAAAACACAGATCCAAGATATCCCTAATCGAAATGGCAACATTTGTTATTAAGTGCAAATAAGTGGATAGTACTGGCGATCTTTGATGGTCTGAATGGCCTGTTCTCGTCTAGAGTGTTCTAATGTATAGGTTTGTCTTGCATTCTCATTCTTAAAGCTGTATCAAACTATGGTTAATTTCAAAATTAATTAAACCTTATAAACAGCGCCCAGTGCTTGATAATATACTTAACACTAGTTGATATCATTAAATGGTACTTCTATGTTTTTATTTAGTTTTTATATTTTTAATATTACTTTTGTAAGCTTTATTTAAAAATTAACTCTTTAAGACATCTTCAGACTATTCCAGACTGTTCACGTCAAAAAAGCTTATTATTTATTTCAAAAAGGTTTCTTTTCATGCTGGTTTTGTCCCCATATCAATGTTTTTATACCTTATGACAATTTTTCAAATTGTAATAACTCCTTTATAACTCCACTTTTTCATGTTCTTCCTGACTCTGGAGGAACCCAAATTTTAGTGCCGGATAAGGTCCTAACAATACCAGTCTAAAGTTAATTAGCCTCATAGTCTCACTCAGATGTTAAATAATGTTTTGCCCAACTCATTGCAAATCCGAGGAACGGGCTAAATAGATGACCGTTTAGCTAATAATATACTGCAAAACACGTAGGTTCATTTGCAGTGTGCTGTGAGTTTGGGTTGATCCCCTGTTGATCCATTCTTAATATGTTTTTTAATTTCCTCTGCGACTTATTGTTTGTAAATTTAGTTTTTTACTGTCTTGTATTTGTGATACTTGCTTGATGTGGATATGGGCGAGTCAATGTTTCATTTTGGAATAATAATAATAATAATGTCTAGCTTAAATCTGCCCTTGACCATGATCACCGCACAAACCCCTGGGGCCTTTGACTCGTAATCAAGAAGAATGCAACCACTTCTTGACTCTTGGAATTACAGTTCAAACTTACACCCCCTTCACCCTGAATGCGACTCAAACAAAGGATGTTTTTTTTCACAAACAGATGGGGGAAAAAGCCGTTTTCAAGGCTAGATGTCCTATGTAACTTGGACTACCTAAAAGAAAGAATAAACCTCACAGTTTTAGTAAACTTGTAATCCTTGTGCTAACACATATCTTCTTCTATAATAAGCTAACGTAGCTGTTCGTTTGTCTGTTCAGGATTTTACATCACCTGCAGCTCGCAAACCTATTGATTTGAAATTTGTTACACATATACTACGTGACGGCTACTATCCGCTTTCGGGTGATGATTTTATTACTCTTTTTTATTTTATTGTTGAATCAACTCTCGGCACAGCGCAGCAGGGCGGCCGTGCTGCGCATGCGTGAGAAGCAGGGGGCCTCTAGGGTGGAGAAGAAAAAAAAAAGAGCTGCTCAGGAAGCAGCAAGCCTCTCATCCTCTGAGCAGACGAATGTTACACGTCCAGAGAAAGAGGAGGAATACTATGAATGCTCAAGTCAAGTGTATTCACTGCACGTTATCGTGCAGTACGCCGTTACTGGTAATAGATATTATGTAACTATTCACTAAAACATTTTCCTTCCTGATTTGCCTAACATGTCCAAAATAAGCCTGATCAGCCCTGTAGTGTATAGGCTTATATAACGTACTACAGCCATTCTTATTTTTCAGGGGCTTATAACAGCGATAAAATGGAAGGCTATTACCAAGCAGTAAGAGAATTTCTAAAACTTTGTATTATACAAAGCACCCTGAGTATCAAAGTGCTCATAGCCTGATGATAAAAATGCTGTTTTAAGTTAAAACCTGAACAAGATAACTGTTTTCTATTCAACATATAAAACGTTTAGTAAATAAAGAGAGACTAAATACAATTTATAACAAAAATGGAACACCGATGGACAGCTGAATAACCGAGCAAATCTACTTTAACTTGAAGTGAAGCAGAGTGTTTTACAAATCATCCCCTACACAGTGATTCCCAAACTGTGGGGCTGTCCCCCTAGGGGGAGGGGACGCGACGTAACAAAAAGAAAACAAGAATCGAAAATATGAAAAATACATCTATTGAAACCATAACAAATTAACTCAAACTACATTCTGATGCTAGAAAAATAAATATAGAGTTAGATAAATGTCGCTAAAAGTTAAGTAGGTATAATAAAACGTGCCTCTATGTTATATCATTACTTAAAAAGAACAAATTGGTATTAGGGGCTCCTTTCAAAAAAAAAAAGAAAAACGTTACGGGGACACGATTACGTATTTGCGACCCAAGTTTTCATAACACAGTTTTAAAGGTTGAGAAATGCTGTCCCTTCAAACTAAAATCTACAAAGAGGAAGCCCCCAATTGCCTTGGTGAAATGGATCCAAAGCTGACATATTGATTGAATTGGTAAATTCAGAGCTTTTAAAAAGTGAGTAGTCTGGATTTTTACACCATATGATTAAGTTACTGTCACAGAAACAAGGACTGCTGAAACTTATAAAATGTATGTATAACAGTTCAAAACCTAAAGAGAATAATGATTGGGGTGTAAGCAAAATGTTCTGATCCACCAAAATAAGGTTTACTGAACAATGCACAAGATGGAAAAAGGAGGTACCAGATTAAAAAACATAGTGAAATCCTGACTAGTACCGTGTTAATATATTGGATACTCTGTGCCTGGTAAAGTATCTTAAAACATATCCCAGTAACACACGCACTCAACCCTCTGCTGAAGATGGCTCGTTGCACCGTTTAAAAACTGCGATAGAAAATTACCGTTAAAAACCCTTTTAAATCAGAAGGGAGGGTTTTCTCGGACCCCTATTAAACGCGTCCATTCCTTTCATTACTAGTTTAATAGGATCACGGGTATAAATATGAATACACTCGCAAGCAAACTTTTTAAAATCTAAAGACTTAAATAAAAACAGACAGCCTGATCTCAGAGCCCCCCTGTATTAAGATATAAATTCTTGGGTCCGTGTTCAGGGTTCAGTCAATCTGTCTCCAGCCGGCTGTCCAAATGAGAATTTTTATAAAGCATAAATGTTTCGTTATCAGACTTTTAAAACAGGCGGCTCCGTACAAAAAATAACCGAGTACATAGTTCAGAATACTGACGTCTTATGTCCGAGCTATTACACACACCCGGCCTGCTCTTTTAAACCAGGCCTGAATATTCTCAGAGAGAACCTGTTTGAATTTCAGACGCCGAGACAAAACTTAACTGATTGTAAAGCCCGTTTCGGTAAGAGAAAAAAAAAACTAATATTGCTTCAGTCCTATGAACATTAATCGGCGTACACGTAGATAGAGAGATAGAAATATAAAATGCTACAATTTATATACACACGAGCGCGCTCACGCTCCTACACATGCGCTGTGTGTAAATTAACATGCTGATAATTCCTGCACACTGTAAACAAATATTTTTAAAATGGAATTACCGGAGAATCAACTTGGAAAATATTAAGTATACAATATAAGGATTCATCCCTCCGTTTTAAAACATGCTTGTTTAACACATAATAATCCTGAACGGTTCTTACCCTTATATTGACTGTCGGTGCTCTGTGCAGATGGCCGGACACCGAAAAGTCCTGTATTTTTTAAAAAAGGTCCTTCGTTATGCATAGATTTATTTTAGCAAATGTGTGGCCTCACTTTAAGTGTGTTTCAAACTGAACCTTATGTTAAAGTAATTATGTGTGAACATCTTTTGTGTCGGTTATAAGGATTGATCCGTCCTAATAGCTACACCCCCACCCCCCTTAGCTTCAGGATGTCAGAGCTGATGACCGTGAACATCCGTGTATTGTTCGGGTTGAAAAGTCAACTTTGTAAGCATTCGAAATCTTTTAATATCACAAGGTGAGACCATTTTACAATGCCCCCGAACGATCTGAGGTGCTTAAGACAATTTCACTTGGCATGGATTTTTTAAATATATAACTCCTGGGGGTAAAATTTATACGTCTCAAACGTTATTTAAAAGGATCCTGTTGCCTATTATTTTACAGATCTTATATCGATCTCGTTATCATTAAAAACTTTTACATTTCGTGGGGTTTAGCTCCTGATACGCATGCGCTGAGAACGCAGCGCCTGAGGCTCGTAGCCTTGGGGGTAGGGTCTAAACCACTCTGCTGGAAGGCTGCATCCTGTGGGTCTGTCAGTTTCCTGGGGCTGTGCGGTCAGAAAGTTTGCGTGCACGCGCAGCGGTCTGCTCCAAGAGGCTCTGTGTGTAGACGAAGAGAACCGGGCAGCTTGTATTTGGAAACTACAGAGAGCCGGACAGCACCCTGCGGGTTGAAGTAAAGGCTTTTTCAGCTTAGAGACGGTCTGTGAAGAAATCATTTACTTAGATAAAGGAATAGATATTTTAAATCATAGAGTTTCTTGCCCAAAGCACTAGAGACAGGAATGATCCCCAAGAGGCATGGATGGTAGGGGCCCTTCCTTAACATGTTGGGTTGCGTGTGCGTGTGTGTGTGGAGGCGATCTCTCCTCGGGCTACAGGTAGAGGCCTCCTGCTCCGAGAAAGAGAGCCGGACAGCACCCGGCTGGGGTGAAGTAATGGCTTTTTCAGCTTAGAGAGCGTCTGTGAGTTGAAAAAAATCATTTTGACTTAAATAAAAGGTTAGATATTTTAAATAATAAAGTTTCTTACCCAAAGCACTAGAGTCAGGAATGGCTATAAGGCAGAATGGACAGGCTGAAACATTTGTGTGGTTGTCTCTCCTCGGGGAGAAATGATCAAGGACTGGCCTGGGGCTGGACTCAGAGTCAAAATGACTATGATGGCCATCCGTTGTTTGTGTGTGTGTGTGTGTGTGTGTGTGGGCAGTCTCTTCCTCTAGGGGTGGGGAATCGGAAGGGGGCGTCCTCAGGGTTAACCGACTGTGGGCAGGAAACTCTAAGTCAGAAGACCTGCGACCACCAAGAGGTGCGGATGGCATGGTCTGCTACAGACTTGCCTGAACTTGTCCTCGGGAGATGTGGGGGCGGGTTCAAGGAGGGGGCACCCATCCATCAAATAAAGTCTTGGCCATTTCCCGGGGTAAAAACAGGATGGGAGGGTTCAAGGAAGGGACAGATGTTTCCTGGGGTAAAAACAGGATGGGAGGGTTCAAGGAAGGACCGGACATCCGGCCGGGAACACCGGAAGGGGGCGGGAGTTTATGACGTCAATCCAAAAGGGGCGGGGCTTAACTCATCAATCATTTTTTGACAGAAGCCGCATGCATTATACTACTTACATAATTTCATTAAAACTTGGAGATGTTTCATCCTTAGTGTTATGAAACATGGGGTGTCTTAACAGGAGAAGATAAATGTAAGTGAAAAATAACAGGGACAGCACAGGTCAAAGCCAAAAACACCGAAAGATCAGACAAACAAAACATGAGGGGAAAAATCAAAATCAAAATCAAGGACAAAAAGGAGTTCAAAAAGGAAACCACAAACAAAGACCTGTTGCTGGGGCCTACATGGTAAGGGTCTAACTATTGCTAATAAACTTTATTGCCTCCAAGGATTATCCATCCATCCATCCATCCAGTATCCAACCCACTATTTCCTAACTATACGGTCATGGGGGTCTGCTGGAGCCAATCCCAGCCAACACAGGGCGCAAGACAGGAAACAAACCCCAGGCAGGGCGCCAGCCCACCGCAGGGCATGCACACACACCCACACAACAAGCACGCACTAGGGACAATTTAGAATCACCAATGCACCTAACCTGCATGTCTTTGGACTATTGGAGGAAACCAGAGCACCCGGAGGAAACCCACGCAGACACAGGGAGAACATGCACACTCCACGCAGGGAGGACCCGAGAAGTGAACCCAGGTCTCCTAACTGCGAGGCATGCAAAGCAATACAGTTGAATTTATCTCTGTTAAATTTTGCATAGTCTAACCACATATATAGGTGAAGACCAAAGGCTATGCTTCATTCTGAACTTTCTTCCCCTTGAGGATTTTATTTAGTGACTGCACCCTTTTTTATTAGGGTAAATGTGCCTAGAAGGCATTTCTGGGACTTGGCACAAATTTTCAAAATTGCTCCCCACGGTGGGTTTAGACAGTGCGGCACCCAAAACATTCATATCATTTTACATCACTCTTCAAGGTAGTGAGCCATACTAAGTAGTGTGACAGTCTGGATTATTTTAGCCTTCCTTGCAGCTGGCACTAAAACCACCCTATATCAATGAAGGAACGCAGGCCTATACAGTATAGTGGGTGGCTCGTAGAGGATGGCATCCTAAAGGTGTTGCAACTTGTCAGTGCCGTTTCAATATATACTGTATATTGAATTCATTTGTTTGTTAAATATATTCAATTCCTATCACAATTTTAGTGCAGGCAACAAGAATCCTTTCAAGTAGGCAGAGGATGATAACAGTTGAAGAAAGAAAATGAAACCTGTCAACACTCAGAAGCATGAAATACAAGTGTCCAGGTCTCGAGCTCGAAGAGGGCTATTTAAAATACAGTTAGGAACTCCAATGAAATTAAATCTGACAATGACAACAGTATCCCTTTTTTATTGCATGTGTTTGTAAAAATACTCAAGTTGGTTTAAAAAATGTGCAGTTCACTATGTTATTCTTCCTCTCTCTTTGCAAACTGAAAAGAACTCACTAGAACAAGTCCCTGGCTACTGAAAATGAACAGTTCTGCAAAACAGTTTGTACTTTAAAGAGGAAAACGCTATTTTTAAAAACCCATTCAAATAATGTGTTTAGCTGCAATTGTGTGCGATATCATTATAAGTGTCATGCTATTAGCATATATCATAGTCCTATGCATTATTATTATGTATTAAATATAACTTGGGTTACATGGATCGGCAACACTTAGTGTTACACATTGGGTATAACTGATTAACAGAAATTTAAAGGAGTAAAGCAAAAATGTTAAGGTTTCTGAAGATTTATACACTCAACAAAAAGCTGTGTGGAGGCAGGAAAGAGGTGATCTCAGTGGTTCTCTTTCAGGTCAGTGTCCTCCTAGCTAAAGAGAAAAAGGACAAATGTGTAATCTGAAAATCCTTCCCCCATTTACTTTCTCATTCTGTCTCATTCAAGTCTGCAATGTGCTTAAGCATGTGACGCTGTACTGTATAGTACTGATCGAAAAACGTAATACCACATTTTCTGGAATGAGAAAACTATTGGATAGTTCTAACTTGTGTACATTCTCAATTTGTGTTGATCATCTTTAAAAGAAACACAGCTTGTGCAGGGAGGAATTGCAACCGGATAATGCAAAAAAAGCTTGTTAGGTAAACTTTTACTAAAAGTGGTCCAGGTGGTACAATGCCTGATGAGGCCACTTTCATAAAGGCCTTAGTTCAAATCTTAGTTCACTGCAAGATAACTCCGACATCACAAGAAACAAGCGAGGGGGTCATTGGCATGATGTAAGCCTCTACATTGGGTCCCCACTGCAAGGCAAGGTTTCTGCAGATGACGATTCAGGATATGGTCACCCTGAAGTGACTACTCCAGTGTAGGACTGACACATCAGACTGGTTCATCTGAGAAACTGTTGTAGATCTTCCACCCATACTGCTGCTGAAGCTGCCAACAAACACAACATCAACAAGAGAATATTGAGAGACAGGCTCCTTGTTGCTGGCCTTAGAGCACAGTGACCCTTCAGAGGCCCTCTACTCATACCTACTACACAGCCTGACCCTATAGCACAGCTATACTGGCCACATATGTCCTAAGGAATGAATGCTGGTGAAGTGCTGCTGCCTTAATAATAATAATAATCATAATACTTTACATTTATATTGCGCTTTTCTCACTAATCAAAGCACTTTACATAGTAAGTGTGGAGCCTCTTCAACCACCACTAATGTGTAGCTTCCACCTGGATGATGCTCTCAATTATATAAAAAAAAATCCTGGGACGAGACAAAACTATTTAGCCTGGGACAAGACGTAACTTTTTCAGAGAGAAAAAAGACAAACACTTTGTGCCAAAAGACAAAGAGTAGATGACAAAGTAGAACATCCTAAAGAAGTTCAAAAACGTTAGCATGATACACATCCAGAGCAGGTTAGAGATAATGAAAGTACTAAAATTCAAAAGTCTCAAAAAAATGATAGTAAAGATCGCATTAGCGCAAACAAACTGAAATTATTACTCGGTGAAATAACAGAACAGCGAAAAGAGATTGAATATATTGTTTGGATTTAAACTTTAAGTTGGAGACTTGTAGATCGCCTAATTCGTGTTGCCATCAAGGTAAAGTAGTGTGTCTTCCCAATGAAGAGGCGTATCCGCAAGAATTAAAAGATTTGTTGATTGGTGAAAGTGAAATCCACATGCACGAGCAGCGGAGACGTGAAGTCGCTGGCTGCGTAGCGCATGTCGGGGGGTTGGTGAGCGAAGCCCCCTAGTCTTATATAATAAAAGGCAAGAGAAGAATCTGTGTCCAGAAAAGGGACTTTCAGTTTTGGAGTTATGACTTCGGAATTTTGACTTCTTAATATTTTCGGTCAGAACCATATAAGGGTCTGACACCCATATGAACCCCCCCTACTTATACAGTATATATATACAGTGGAACCTCGGTTAGCAAACTTAATCCGTTCTGTGACTCTGTTTGCTAACCAAGACGTTCACTAACCAAAGCAATTTTTCTCATTGAAATTAATGTAAATACAATTAATCTGGTCCAGCCTCAGAAATTTTGTAATTTTATTTTTTTAAGGGTTTTTCTGTGATGAAAAATATAGAAAAAAAATGTATATATCATTAGTTCAAACAAATAAACTAAATTACATAAAACAGCACTGTATTTATCTTGTTTGTTGTAGTTGGTGGCATACAGTAAGTGGATGGTGGAGGAAGAGGAGAAGAAAGCTACTGTTTTGAAGCGGAATTCCCCTCCATAAAAACATTGGGTAACACTGATTTGGGGTTTTTTTCACGTTGCGATTCCTTTTCTTTGGGCACAAGAAAGCGATCTAATAAGATTTGTCTTTTTCTTTGCTGCAGAATTTTTCTAAAATGCGATATTGCATTGTCATTCACTTTCAACAAACTCTGTGAATTCATCCACAAATGCTTTTGCTGCTGTTTCTTTTGAACTTGCAGCCTCCCCATGCCTTATAACACTATGAATTCCACTTCGCCAGCAAAAATTATCAAACCACCCTCTACTCGCTTTAAAGTCCTGCTCGTCAGCACTTGTACTGGTTATTGTGGTCAACAAATCACTGTGTAACTGCTTAGCCTTTTCACAAATTATTGCTTTGCTAACACTATCTCCATCCAGCTGCTTTTCATTTATCCAAGTTAACAGCAGTTTTTACACTTCTTCTAGCACTTTAGACCTTTGTTTCGTTAACACAGTCACTCCTTTAGCCACTTCAGCTGCCTTAAATGCCTCTTTGTTCTTTAGAATTGTACAGACAGTCGATTTTGGTATATTGTATTCCTTTGCGATATCAGAAACACGAATGCCATTCTCGTGTTTTGCTATAACTTTCTTTACTGCTACACTAACATGTTTCCTACTGCCACTGTCACTAACACATTTCTTTTTCTTAGGTGACATAACGAGTAAATATGTAAATAAAAAATAACATTGAAACTGAAAAAATAACAAAAAAGTAATGTTAGTGAACACAACACTCAGAAAAGCAATGTTTACAGCAAGCACGTCAAAGCACAAATGAGCATGAACGCACAAAAACTGGTCTGTGATTGTGTTCGTTATCCAAATTTCAGTTGTTACCCAAGACAAAAATTGTTCAAAATAAAAGTTTGTTAACTAATTTGTTCGTTAAGTAGTGCGTTCATTAACCGAAGTTCCACTGTATATATAAAACTAGCAAAATACCCGCGCTTCGCAGCGGAGAAGTAGTGTGTTAAAGAGGTTATGAAAAAGTAAAGGAAACATTTTAAAAATAACGTAACATGATTGTCAATGTAATTGTGTTGTCATTGTTATGAGTGTTGCTGTGTTTTATATATATAAAATACACACACACACATATAAACATATATATACATATACATATACACATATATATACATATCTACATATATATATATATATATATATATATATATATATATATATATATATATATATATACATATACACATCCACATATCAACATATATATATACACATATATACACACACACACGCTTTATGGGTGATGATTGTTTTACTCTTTTTATCTTTATTTTATTTTATTGTAGAATCAACTCCTATCTGCGCACAACAGGGCAGCCGTGGGCGGATGCGTATGGTGTATTCACTCCATGTTATCGTGCATTGCACTGTCAGTGGTATTTTGATAAAAGAATTTGAACAACATATAAGAAGCGTATAAATTATTAAACAGTAAAACATTAACATTTAAGAAGTAAAGTTACATTAAGTACTACTGCAGTGCCTTTGGGTATACCTCATTTTTTGTTTGCCCATTACATGCTTAAATGTATACATTTTTTGGTGCACCTACCCGAGAACACGCAACATATAACCGAGCGTGGGAGAAGCATGGATTTTAAACACGCGTTGAGTTCATCTGCTGGTCTCCCTCGTGGAATAACTGGTAATGTTTGAGTAAAATGTACAGCGAGTAAAACGACATTACCTCCTTTTTTTTTTTTTACGATCTCTGAGATCTTGCTTTTTTCGGTTCAAGGCTTCATAAGCTCTTTTATGTTGTATGGTGTACTTATCCCAAACCATCATCTTTGAATGTTGCAAGACTTTCGCCTTGTATGTAGATCGGGGGTAATTACATTCATTGCATTCCTAGTCTGAATCACAATCTGATTGTATGGGTGGTTACCTGGCAGTGTAGGGTTGCCACCCGTCCTTTAAAATACGGAATCGTGCCGCGTTTGAGAATGAAATTGCGCGTCCCGTTTTGAATCAATACTGGACGGGATTTATCCCGTATTTTTTTTATAATTTTTTTTTTAAAGCAGCGTCTCATGCAAATCATCCCACACGCATTTTATGAAGATGCCTCCTTTCGTACTTTTGATTGGGTAATACTTGATGTCATCGTTAGTTTGATTGGTGTTTTTAACTGTCCAGTGAGGAGGGCGTGTCTTTTAAGTACAGTCTGCAAAGTGTTGGCACTGAGATGTGGCGTCAGCGCCATAGTTGAAGCCCCTAACGTTGCGGTCAGCAAGTCGGCTAACATCCGCCATGTGCCGTCTTTCAGTTGCGAGAAGCAGATCATAGAATGGTTGAAACTGTTGCCCCTAACGTTGCGCCACGGCGTGTGGTTCGTTTATACCTCGTGTCTTCTCATTAAACTTTTATCTCGCGAATATGTTATTGCAATCCGCAGCGGGAGCATTTCTATAAACTTAATTTAAACTTACGTTTTACACCGTGCTTTGTTTCCCTTATGAACATGCTTGTATGCTTAACTCGCTCCGTTCTCAATTGTTTAATTAATTTTTTGCTCTTCGCTGTTTGCGGCTGTTCCTCCATTTCCCCCTACTTCGTTCTTTTATCTTGCGAATATGTTATTGCAATCCTTAACGGGAGCGTTTCAATAAACTGATTGAAAATAGTTTTGCATTTACCTTTTTAGTAAAAGGCGAGCTTTTAAGCCTGAGAAATCACCCCGTAAATGCACACGTTTAATTGGACATGTGTTAATATGTACGGTTACACAGTATTAAAAGACAGTGAACAACGTCAGTTACCTTTCTTCCCGCGTTTGATAAAAGGTGAGCTTTTAAGCCTGAGAAATCACCCCGTAAATGCACACGTTTAATTGCACATGTGTTAATATGTATGCTTACACAGTATTAAAAGACAGTCAAAAATTAACGTCATTTACCTTCGTTCCCGCGTGTGACTCGTGCTGTAAATGTCTTCCTTGTTTTTAGTTCACGTGATTACGTAGGAGGCGTGATGACGCGATACGTGACTCCGCCTCCTCCATTACAGTGTATGGACAAAAAATATGTTCCAGTTATGACCATTACGCTTTGAATGTCGAAATGAAACCTGCCTAACTTTTGTAAGTAAGCTGTAAGGAATGAGCCTGCCAAATTTCAGCCTTCCACCTACACGGGAAGTTGGAGAATTAGTGATGAGTGAGTGAGTGAGTCAGTCAGTCAGTCAGTAAGGGCTTTGCCTTTTATTATTATAGATATATATACACATATATATATAATATATATATATACAGATATATATATATATATATATATATATATATATATATACACATATATATATATATATATAATATATATATATACACACACATATATATGTATATAATATATATATATATATACACATATATATATAGATAATATATATATATATACACATATATATATATATATATATATAATATATATATATACACACATATATATATACACATATATATATATATAAAATATATATATATATATATATATAATATATATATATATATACACATATATATATATATTTGCAAACTGTTTCTTCTTCATTGAGGTTTTCTCTTGGAGAGCTTTTTTCATTTCATTGAAAATTAAAGCAGCAGCTGCCAAATTATGTAGCTTTCTTATTAATTTTTCAACATTGTGTAAAATAACTTTATAAAGTAACATAAAAGGTTTACATACTGGTTATCCTTTTACACTAAAATATTACTAAAGAGATACAAAAAAAGTAAAATGCATATGTTCTTTTTCTTTAAGGAGATTAAATATTACTGAAGAAAGAAAAAAAAAACTAAAACAGCCAAATGGGGCTATGCATACAAACTTAAAAGGTTTAAATAAAATAGAAATATACACTTTTATTTTTACTTGGTTAACTTGTGGAGGGTGTATCCTGTAGCAAAGCCCTAACTTTTTTCGTGAAAGCCCGTTTCAGTCAATAAGTCTTAAAAACAGGTGTAAAGATATTGATAATAAGCTACGCAAACCCACCAAGACATGGAATCGTTTAAATCAAGTATCATTACATCTTCCTTTCTTAAAGAGAAGTAAGGCAGTACTTATAAGCTTACATATAGATATATATAGATATATATATATATATATATGTATGTATGTCTATATATATATATATATATATATCTATATATGTATATCTATATATATCTAAATCTATATATATATATATATCTATCTCTCTCTCTCTCTCTCTCTCTCTCTCTGTATATATATATATATATATATATATATATATATATATATATATATATATATATATATATATATATATATATATATATCTAAATCCCCGCGATGTACTGCTTTTAAATTTTTATGAAGAAGAAAAGCTTTTTAAATTGAGGGAAAATATCCCAATAGCAATTTGTTACGGATCTGTTTTTTTGTGAAGCAGCCTTAACACAGCTTTTCCGCTGTTTTATAAACAAACGCCATATAAGGTCTTCCTTTTTCCTTGCTTCGCCAAGGAAAGAGCCTTTTTATTAAATCCAAGGGTTCTTCGCTTTTTTTTTTGTTTGTATATTACGATTGTTATAGTTCTGTTTGTATACGACGTTGTCAGTTCAGCACTCAGGTTGTAATATGACCAAGCTGTGCAAGCTTACTGTTAAGAATGCAACGTATAGTTGTACATGACAAAAGCAATCTTGCCTCAAATCAATGGCAAACTTTTGTAGGTCTATGAACTTAATTTAAAGTTTAGGTTTACACGGTGCTTTCTTTCCGAAGTACCTGCACTCATGAATATGTCTGTATGCGTCGGTCGCTCAAATCCCCGCGCTTCGCACCGGCGAAGTACTGCTTTTAAATTTTTATTAAGAAGAAAAAAAAACCTTTTAAAATTGAGGGAAAATATACCAATAACAGTTTGTTAAGGATCTGTTTTTTTGTGAAGCTGCGTTCACTCGAGTGATCACTTCGAGATGACTTGCTGGCTAACCATAAGCGTTACCTGGTAGGTAACCACCCATACAATCAGATTGTGAATCAGACTACGAATGCTGTGAATGTAATTACCCCGATCTACATGCTGTCAAATAAACGAACCACACGCCGTGGCGCAATTTTAGGGGCTTAGCCTCTAGCGCTGACGTCCGAGGTTCGATTCCCGTAAGGGAGTGAAGTGAGCGCTGCTTTTAAAGTACTGCTTTTAAATTTTTATTAAGAAGAAAAGAAAACCTTTTTAAATTAAGTCTTAAAAAGAGATGTAAAGATATTGACAATAAGCTACGCAAACCCACCAAGACATGCAATCGTTTAAATCAATGCGCGAGTCGAAAAACACCATCCCATAATATTAGTTAACGATTAACACATTTCTATATGTATTGTAAGCATACAATACAACGGATAATATGTTGCGCTTATTTATCTGGTGTACTGACATTTTTGCGCGTTTAACGGCTGAAATCTAATGTGGTTTGTGCCCTTCAGAATGAAAAGAGTTTGCATTCATCTTTAATAAAAGGCGAACTTTTAAGCCTGAGAAATCACCCCGTAAATGCACACGTTTAATTGCACATGTGTTAATATGTATGCTTACACAGTATTAAAAGACACTCAACAAGTACACAGTATTAAAAGACAGTCAACAATTAACGTCATTTACCTTTGTTCCCGCGTTTGACTTGTGCTGTAAATCTCTTCCTCGTTTTCAGTTCATGTGATTACGTAGGAGGCGTAATACGTGATGACGCGATACGTGACTCCGCCTCCTCCATTAGAGTATATGGACAAAAAACAGGTTCCAGTTATGACCATTACACGTAGAATTTCGAAATGAAACCTGCCTAACTTTTGTAAGTAAGCTGTAAGGAATGAGCCTGCCAAATTTCAGACTTCTACCTACACGGGAAGTTGGAGAATTAGTGATGAATGAGTCAGTCAAACAGGTTCCAGTTATGACCATTACACGTAGAATTTCGAAATAAAGCCTGCCTAACTTTTGTAAGTAAGCTGTAAGGAAT
The DNA here is from genome assembly GCF_900747795.2 of Erpetoichthys calabaricus. Lineage (NCBI taxonomy): Eukaryota > Metazoa > Chordata > Cladistia > Polypteriformes > Polypteridae > Erpetoichthys > Erpetoichthys calabaricus. The sequence continues at coordinate 125,928,659 of NC_041402.2, read as the reverse complement.
GAGCCTGCCAAATTTCAGACTTCTACCTACACGGGAAGTTGGAGAATTAGTGATGAGTGAGTCAGTCAAACAGGTTCCAGTTATGACCATTACGCGTAGAATTTCGAAATAAAACCTGCCTAACTTTTGTAAGTAAGCTGTAAGGAATGAGCCTGCCAAATTTCAGACTTCTACCTACACGGGAAGTTGGAGAATTAGTGATGAGTCAGTCAGTCAAACAGGTTCCAGTTATGACCATTACGCGTAGAATTTCGAAATAAAACCTGCCTAACTTTTGTAAGTAAGCTGTAAGGAATGAGCCTGCCAAATTTCAGACTTCTACCTACACGGGAAGTTGGAGAATTAGTGATGAATGAGTCAGTCAAACAGGTTCCAGTTATGACCATTACGCGTAGAATTTCGAAATAAAACCTGCCTAACTTTTGTAAGTAAGCTGTAAGGAATGAGCCTGCCAAATTTCAGACTTCTACCTACACGGGAAGTTGGAGAATTAGTGATGAGTGAGTGAGTCAGTCAGTCAGTCAGTCAGTGAGTCAGTGAGGGCTTTGCCTTTTATTAGTATAGATATTATATATATGTGTATATATATATATATTAAATATATATATGTGTATATATATATATTATATATATATATATATATATACACACATATATATATATAATATACTAGCAAAATACCCGCGCTTCGCAGCGGAGAAGTAGTGTGTTAAAGAGGTTATGAAAAAGTAAAGGAAACATTTTAAAAATAACGTAACATGATTGTCAATGTAATTGTGTTGTCATTGTTATGAGTGTTGCTGTCATATATACATATACACATATATTATATATATACATATACATATACACATATATTATATATATATATATATATATATATATATATATATATATATACATACATATACACACATACATGCACTTACAATAACGTAGAAATCAATATAAACAACATTAACATCATTATCATATGAGAATATGAAGTAATATATAAGAAGCACATTTCATATAAATATAAATTATTAAACAGTAAAATCTTCTTCTATAATTTTCTACCGTGGCTATTCGTTTGTCTGTCCAGGATTTTAAATCACCTGTAGCTCGCAAACCGTTTCACCTATTGACTTGAAATCTGGTACACATATAGTACGTCACGTCTACTATCCGCTTTATGGGTGATGATTGTATTACTCTTTTTATCTTTATTTTATTTTATTTTATTGTAGAAACAACTCCTATCTGCGCACACCAGGGCGGCCGTGGGCGTATGCGTATGGTGTATTCACTCCATGTTATCGTGCATTGCGCTGTCACTGGTATTTTGATAAAAGAATTTGAACAATATATAAGAAGTGTAAAAATTATTAAACAGTAAAACATTAACATTTAAGAAGTAAAGTTACATTGAGTACTACTGCAGTGCCTTCGGGTATACCTCATTTTTTGTTTGCCCATTACATGCTTAAATGTATACATTTTTTGGTGTACCTACCCGAGAACACGCAACATATAACCGACCGTGGGAGAAGCATGGATTTTAAACACGCGTTGAGTTCATCTGCTGGTCTCCCTTGTGGAATAACTGGTAATGTTTGACTAAAATCTACAGCGAGTAAAACGATATTACCTCCTTTTTTTTTTTTTTACGATCTCCGAGATCTTGCTTTCTTCGGTTCAAGGCTTCATAAGCTCTTTTATGTTCCATGGTGTACTTATCCCAAACCATCATCTTTGAATGTTGCAAGAATTTCGCCTTGTATGTAGATCGGGGTAATTACATTCATTGCATTCCTAGTCTGAATCACAATCTGATTGTATGGGTGGTTACCTGGCAGGTAACGCTTATGCTTGGTCATGAAGTCGTATAACATCCGCCACGTGCCCTCTTTTAATTGCGAGAAGCAGATATATATAGCCAAATTCTTGCGCTTCGTTGCGGCGAAGTACTGCTTTTAATTTTTTATTAAGAAAAGAAAACCTTTTTAAACGGATCGAAAATATACCAATAACAATTTGTTAAGGATCTGTTTTTTTGTGAACCTCCCTTTTCACAGCTGTCGCGCTACGGCGTGTGTTTCGTTTATTTGAAAGTATGTAGATCGTGGTAATTACATTCATGGCATTCGTTTTCTGAATCACAGTCTGATTGTATGGGTGGTTACCTGCCAGGTTACGCTTGTGGTTGGTCAGCAAGTCGCCTTACGTCTGCCACGTGCCCTCTTTCTGTTCCCAGAAGCAGATCATAGAATGGTTTTAATAGTTTACTTTCAAATAATGCAAAGAGTATGCGACACGTGTTTCTCCCTAATTCTGGGCTCATCAGGCGTACACACTCACTGCATCCCCTCTCGGGAATCGAATCTCTATCGTCAGAGCCAGAGTTGAAGCCCCTAACGTTGCAGTCAGCAAGTCGGCTAACATCCGCCATGTGCCGTCTTTCAGTTGCGAGAAGCAGATCATAGAATGGTTGAAATTGTTTACTTTCAAATTATGCAAAGAGTACGCGACACGTGTTTCACCCTAATTCTGTGCTGTTCATGCGTACACACTCATTGCATCCCCTCTCGGGAATCGAATCTCGAACGTCAGCGCCAGAG